>NW_018480072.1:815322-842664 GCF_002113885.1 Mizuhopecten yessoensis | reverse complement strand
ATGAAGATTCTATACCTTTTAGTTCTTCAGAAGAAGTCGTTTGAAGTTTTTGACATATTTGACCCCTGTGACCTTTAAAGTAGGTCAAGGTCATTTTCGTTCTCAAACTTTGTAGGGCTCCTACCAACAAAGCTTTCAGCCAAATATCATGACTCTAGGCCTGTCCGTTCTTCAGAAGAAGTTGTTTAAAGGAAAAGTTGACGGACGGACAGACGGACAGACGACGGACGCCGCACCATGATATAAGCTCACTTGCCCTTCGGGCAGGTGAGCTAAAAAACTAAAACAAGAAAATAATTTGATTCAAACTCTGGACGCGTACATTGCAAAGCCTTCTCTATACCAATGTTGCCATATATGAACCACACAAGTCTGGCATCCAGTTAATGGGTCTCAAAGCAAAGCATATCCAAAATCTAGCTGTTTACATAATTGGCACTTTTCTGAACATCATCAAAAATACTTGTACACAGCCTAGTCATTCCATACAAATAAGAGCTATTTAATTGATGAAATGACTAAATGTCATATCATTTAAAAAACAAAAATAAATATTTACAAATCTTATCATGAAAACATACGATTACAGTTGTAGATAGATATATATATATATATATACGTTTTTACTTTTTTTTTACCTTTTTTCTAGTGATTCACAATATAACATGTTATAACAATTCTGAAGTTTTCATGTTTGAACGTTTGCCACTAACGTAAGTGCAGGCAAATTTGTCACATTAGTAAGGGTTATAGTTAATAATTTGTCCAAATACACATGTATCGAAATGCAAATGAGCACCAGCACAGAAGAAGATTTGACTGAAATGCCTATAAATAAACATTGTTGTAAACACGCCTGAATGACATCACGCAGCAACATTTGTGACGTCATCAGACTTCTGTGGATTTGCTCAAAGGTGCAGGCAGTTTCGCCACAGTACTATAAGTGTTTAAATGTCATATTTTATATGTTTATGTTACACAAGTCGTACTTATACTTACAGCTCCAGATGTGTGTGTGTAACAATGTTTACCATTGAAATAACGGGATTTTGTTAGTCGTGATAGTAAATGTTCGGTTACTTGAAGAAACTGATTAATGCTGTTTGAGTAAAATGGCTGGGACCGGCTGAAGTGAGGTCAATTTACATGCATCGCAATAAAGGCTCAGTCCTTAACAAATATAAAATTCCAAATCGATGTCGGCAGTAGTATACTGAGATTTTACTGTATCTCTGTTAGGATTTACAGTACCCATTTCCCAATCAATGTATTCAATAAGATAACCTGCTTCAGACATTCTGTACCGATACATACCAGTAATTTCAGGTTACACCACATATCATCACAAGGTTCAAAACCAGGTAACATTTTCAGTTTCAATACCCCAGACTGTTTTCAGGTTCTATAATACTTCATTATGCATCACTTTCAGGCTCAATTCATTACATCACAAAAAATGACTTTCAGGGCCGACAACACACGTGATTTTCAGATGTTCACCATTTCCCAATAAATACTGTCTGTTTGAAAAAATGAACAAACAAAAAGAAGTCTACATTTAAAAAAAAAGATAAAGGAATGGTTTGATCAGAGCACAAAAGGAATGTTTAGCATCTGATTTTGAACGGAAACAAAAATGTTAGTTCAAGTCCATAAAAGTTTGAGGTAAAAGTGCAGTTAAATTGAAATTGCGCCCGTTTCCATATCATACAATTCCCACTTGAAGAAGAAAAAATACCTTCGAGGACTTTTATGAGTAATATAATGGTTATATCCAAAAGGAAGATAAGGGGAGGTAACAGTATCTAGTACAAACCACAGTACAGAGACACAGGGATCCCTAAAATGAACAGAACCAAAATTTAACATAACAAAAACTTAACATTTACAATAAACTATGAAACCAAACAATACTGTTAATACCTAGGTGGGATTTTTTTTCATCTTTTCAAGCATTTTTAAATGCAAAAGAAATGAGCAAATGTTACAGAATAGATTATTAAAGTTCACATTCTTGTCACAAAGTTCCATTAATTGTAAAAAGTGAATATAATGTACACCGGGAAACTTTCACACAGTAAAACATTCGGCCTTCACTTGAAAAATCCATAATTACCCAGTGTTCAATTCGCCCTTCACATTTAAGTAATATGTATATCATATTATTTATTTCAATTCGCAATTATGACAAATTTGCTCTTCATTACAGAGGGTGTAAAAGGCAAAAGTTAAACTGCAGCGAAATTTCAGTTTATAGTACATGCGTAAAAACATAGAACTAATATAAAAGTAAAATGATCCTTAGAAAGACAAAAAGTAATACTTATAAAAAGTGAATGTACTGAATACCAGGAAACTTTCACCCTGTTAACCTTTTCACCCCTATGTAACTTTAGTAGACTCTACCATGCATTGGTATGGATGGGTCCATTATGGTCTACAGTGGTGAAAGGGTTAACCTTTTGCCCTTGGTTGGTAACTTCAAGGTTTATAATTAACTGCTGTGAACATTTCCTGATTTATAGTAAAGGAATATAGGTAAAATTATCACAGACGTCAACAGACTGGATGGATTGCACCCAGAATAAGAAATTCTGTGTTTAACAGAACTATAAACTGTTAATAATACATAGGAACAGTATGATTGTGAATACGTGTTACATAGAACTTTGAACCCTTAAAATATAGAATGGACTCATCCACTGAGGCACTGGGCTAGACTAATATAATCCATCCCTGATGTGAGTTTTTGATAAGGTAATTCAAACACAAGGGATAAAATATTGAACAGAAGACTGCAGGCTTTCCCAAGGGTCTTCTGCTTTATATCTTATCCTGAGGGTTTGAATTAACTTTGCCCGGGGGTCTTCTGCTCAATATTTTATCCTGAGGGTTAGAATAAACTTATCCATAACTCACATCAGGGATGGATTCTATATCTTGCTGATTTACCTAAAACCCATCAAACCAGCTTCTCTTCTGGTAAAGTTGTAAACTGTCCGCACATTTACTCATTTGCATATCAAGCCCGAATGGCAATTGTTAATGATGTCAATGACCCTGACTGACCCAAAAACGTCATAAAATGACCTCACGAACAATAGCGTGACCGAAAAAGGTCACTATCATTCCCCCGCAAATTTGTGCATGTCAGCAATTCAGACCCCAGGGTCAGACAGAATTTTCCAGCACCGCCGGAAATGCGGATATCTCGGTCTAGTATGCAAGAATAACTGATCTACCTCCAGGGAGCAACCTTTTCCAATACACAACAGATTTAAAGGGGTGCTGGCTACCACTGGTGACTGATAATCAGGTATTTTCTTAGATCAAAGACATTTCAGATGCCATAGGCAGTCTAGTGATTGTCTAGCAAAGAGGCTTGAAATTACTGAAAATTTGTCATTTGCAACATTCAAGTTATTTCAAAGAATACATACAGCTTAACATATTAGCCCCCTCCCTAATTTTGGTTTCTTTTTTTCACTAGGGGTGGGGGCTTATCTACGGTCAAATACGGTATATAATTACATCATATTTTTTTAAAGACTTTTGTCTACATAGGTCTGAACTGACAATACACATTTTCTTAACTTTTGTTTACCCAGAGCCGTGAACTTAGAATATGCATTTAAATAATTTTTGTTTGACCGAGACAGTGAACTGAGTATTACAGCGAAATTATGAAAACAACCAAATACTTGTACTGATTAACATCCCTTACAACAAATTATCTACTAAGAACGATTATTCTTTTTACATGATGTCCTTTTATTTTGTTTCCCGAAAGACAGGCCACACCTGTAGTCTACCGTCAAGCCTCAATCAGAGCCTACCTTATCTATTGCTGCAATTGATTGATTGATAGGTTTCACGTCCGCTTCAGATTCTTTATTAGCCATACGACTCATAGGCCCAACAGTAATACAAGTACATATAGCATACAAGTATACAAGTCTGAAACACACACACACACACACACACACACCCACCCGCCCCCCCCCCCCCTCCCCACACACACATACAAACACACACCTCCCCCCCCAAAATAAATTGTTTTGGACTGATGTCGCCACTGGTTCCTGAGTTAATAGCTGCAATTACTACTATGCTACTATAATATTGCAGACGAATGGAGGAGAAAGAAGTCAAAAGGTGTTATTGTATATTGGGAAAAATGTTTGCCCTTTGCCAGAATAATCCATATCCACCTAGTGTACTTTCATCATTCTCATTTAATTATTAGGCGTATTATGTTTTTCACTATGTTCACGATAAAGATAAATTTGCCTTCATTACGGAGGGCAAAAAAGGCAAAAATTTCCTGGTATACAGTAATCTTAAAACTGCATTTTCCAAAGCTCTGGGTCCAGTGGCTCAAACAACCATTAAAAGTAAAAACATCACACAAAAAAAACCTTATGACCGTTATGACCATAAACACATTTTTCTGACTGATACACCCAAGGGTATGATTCAGATACTGTAAACATGCTTATTTTAGGGGGTTCAAATTTCAGCACATTATCGAATTTTAATAGATTAATGCATTGATGAATCGACACATCACGAAAATATGCAGTAAAGAACAATATGCAACGAACTTCAATTGGCACATTCATAATTTAGCACAATAATAAAAGCATGAAACACGCTAAATTAAGACTACCACTAAAATTTGTACGTTTACAGTATAGCTGCCATGACATTATGTCTCTGTGGAGCCAAATATTGACATCATTGAATGACATTTTTGCAGATTTTCAAAACTGCCAATAACCCCATTTCCTGCTGGATATTCTTGCTTGGGGAAACATGGTTAGGTTTAAAACTTGGATCATACAGTGCAAATCCTCCAAAATCCCTCTTGCCCTAAATGAATCTGAACACAAATACAGCCTCGATTTCTCATGCAAATGACTCATAAAACGTCTCATGCAAATGACTCATAAAAACGTCCAAATTCCCAGTATCCTAAGTTAATCTGAACACAAATACAGTCTCAATTTCTCATGCAAATGACTCATAAAACGTCCAAATTCCCCATATCCTAAGTGAATCTGAACACACATACAGCCTCGATTTCTCATGCAACTGACTCATAAAACGTCCAAATTCCTCTTATTCTAAGTGAATCTGAACACACATACAACCTCGATTTCTCATGCAAAAGACTCATAAAACGTCCAATTTCCCCATATCCTAAGTGAATCTGAACACACATACAGCCTCGATTTCTCATGCAAAAGACTCATAAAACGTCCAAATTCCCCTTATTCTAAGTGAATCTGAACACACATACAGCCTTGATTTCTCATACAAAAGACTCATAAAACGTCCAAATTCCCCATATCCTAAGTGAATCTGAACACACATACAGCCTCGATTTCTCATGCAACTGACTCCTAACACATCCAGTCTTGAAAAAGTTTTGCATTTATTTTCTTCATCCATGATTTAAAAATACGTTACGGTGATGGTTTATGATCAGTCTAGGGGGCTTATAACTGGTCAGTCCGGGAGATCCTGACACTGGGTACAGTTCAACATTTCCTCCTCATAGGCTTCGGTCTGTATCGTGGTTTCCTGGATACCAAAGTTCAGTTGAATCATCTGTGTAGCTGCCTTAAGTATTTCTAGTGGGTCATGACCAGCACCTGGGTATACAAGCAAAACATTAAAATCACAAACCATGCTGACATGGCACACATTTTATTTGTTTTTTTACGAAAATGCTGTATACCAGGAAATTTGGCTGGGTGAAGGTTTCCCGGCAAAGTACCTACAACATTCATTGTATTAAGTTTCCTGGGCCTTAAGGTTTAAACCTTGATTACTATACATAATAAGACAGTATGTCCGGTACATATGATTCAATTTAGTACATTTTCCCCCCGACAGGTGGCATATGTCTTGAAACGGCGTTTATGAATATCTGAGTTCATTAACTGAAGTACTGTAATACCAATAGCTAGCAGCTAAAGCCTTAGCTAAAAATCCAAGATGGCTACCTGGTGGCAATTTTGTTCTTCCGATCAGTCTCCAAATTAAACATGCACAATAGCAGACCTTCATTTGAAATTTGAAAAGATCTGTCAATACCTAATTCAGAAATGGGGATAACAACTCATTCACCCCTGAAACTTCATAATGGCCTATTCCAACCTTTGATTTGGAAGAGTTCACATGTGTCTTCAGGGGTGAATGAGTTATGGACAGACGGAGGACAGCAAATTTGAACAGCCCACCATCAGATGATGTTGGACCAAACATGCTTGTGATACTCAATTAAATGCAGTGTTTTCTCCAAAAGGGGGGATTGTGTACATCCCCCTCCTCCCCTTAAATTTCTATGTTCTGCCTACATCACACTACTGCAATGCCCCCATTTTTTTCAAACCTGGAGAAAACACTGTTTATGATGTTGAAGTTACAGTAACAAGTTACTTACTGACAGCCAAATGGACCGAGAGGGCCAGTTTGTCCATTGAGAGTGACCAGACGCGTAGGTCATGGATATCTTTAACACCGGGTAATTTGTATAATCTTGACTGTACATTTTCTATGTCCATTCCTCGTGGCGTACCTGTCAACATATGTTACACTGAAATGTAAATTTTCTATGTCCATTCCTCGTGGTGTACCTGTCAACATTTGTTACACTGAAATGTAAATTTTCGATGTCTGTCCTCGTGGCGTACCTGTCAACATATGTTACATTGAAATGTAAATGTTAATGAATGTCTATTTTGAGTTGTAACAGGATATACAGCTGTTGACTTTGCATTCTTGATACTCCAGGGGTTCCACTCACTTATGCTTGCTGCATTCCTTGAATATGTCATTACAAAATCGAAGTCTCATTTTGCGACACCTTTTGGATCATACAAGAAGTTGTCTGATCCTTTGATGTACTTTAAAGGATTCATCATAACGTATAACCGTAAAATTGACTAACTTTGATGTCAGGTGTTGCTCTCTGTATCCAAAGCAATCTTCAAAGGACAGGTTTCAGCCTAGCGATTGGTCTGTTTTTGTTTTACCCGAAACCAATCAAATAGCTAGCTGTGTGCCTTCCATTTTGCCATGACATATTCCATGGGTGCAGAGAGCGTAACTCTAGAGTATTGAGGATGCTTGATTTGATTTGAGGACAGCAAGTTTCCTTTGGGCCACAGGACCTCACTGTCATCTGAGGCATGATTGTAGTCTGAGAATTCGACAAAACGTATGCTGTGCAAAAATCCAGTAAACAATGGCTTTGTTAAGTTATAAGTTCCACATATTACCTTATAATGTAGCTATCTAACAAATCTTGTCTGTGTTGCCTTCTTCAAACTCAAGAACGAATTATGTCATTGTTATTCGTGCACTTAATTGTGGTGACAATTTGATATCAAATTTGATATTAGCAGTTCATTTTTTCACAGAAAGTGTAAAACAATTACAATGTCTGTACAAAAGTTGATGTATTTCGAAAACTGCTCTTTATCGGAAAACCATCTACATGAGTTTTTCAGAATTTGTCACGTGTATGGGATGCAGCCGATGGGATTAACTTGTCACGTGTATGGGATGCGGCCAATGGGATTAATTTGTCATGTGTATGGGATGCAGCCGATGGGATTAACTTGTCCCGTGTATGGGATGCGGTCGATGGGATTGACTTGTCACGTGTATGGGATTCGGCCAACGGGATTAACTTGTCATGTGTACGGGATGCTGCCAATGGGATAAACTTGTCATGTGTATAGGATGCGGCCAATGGGATTAACTTGTCATGTGTATGGGATGCAGCCAATGGGATTAACTTGTCACGTGTATGGGATGCGGCCAATGGGATTAACTTGTCATGTGTATGGGATGCGACCAATGGGATTAATTTGTCATGTGTATGGGATGCGGCAAATGGGATTAACTTGTCATGTGTATGGGATGCTGCCAATGGGATTAACTTGTCATGTTTATGGGATGCGGCCAATGGGATTTACTTGTCATGTGTATGGGATGCTGCCAATGAGATTAACCTGTCGTGTGTATGGGATGCCGCCAATGGGATTAACTCGTCATGTGTATGGGATGCTGCCAATGGGATTAACTTGTCATGTGTATGGGATGCGGCCAATGGGATTAACCTGTCACGTGTATGGGATGCGGCCAATGGGATTAACTTGTCACATGTATGGAATGCAGCTAATGGGATTGCGAGAAATTATCAAAAGTATATGATAATATAAAATGTTTCTCCCCTCATATAAGGATTGAAAAGAATATTATTAAATTTCCTGCTGGTATGAACCGATTTTGCAATCATTCCTTTTATTAACCTTCAAATTTGTTTAGTTATGATTGACTTAACCCTTTCACCCCTAGGTAACTTTAGTAGACTCTACCATACATTGATCTGGATGAGTCCATTATGGTCTACAGTGGTGAAAGTGTTAAACAAATGTATTCCCTTATATTTTCTATATTTAAATGTTTGTGTCATCAGTGCAAGGTTCCTGGAACGACCCATCGTCACCAAAATGTTTGCTTCTAACGCTTGTCTCGTGTTAATCAAGGCGGGACAGACACTTCAAATTGACGCTGATCCAATTGCATTCAAAGCCCTATGAACGTATTTCTTATGGTAATGCTTATAGAGGAATTTGCAGAGCAAATATAAATATAAACTAAAGAATAGAAGAAGAAATCTGTATCTGTGAATAATAACGATACAGAAACAAAGTGTACAATGTACGAAAGAAGACGATCTACCCGTCGTTTACTCACCTTCCATTAAAACACGTAACAAATCTCGAACTACGGTAAAAGTTGTGACCAGCACCAAAAACGAGAAGATGAACGTACAAATCGGATCTGCTATTTTCCACTCAGGCTGAAAAGTGAAGTTTATACAAAATTTAGTAAAGAATTTTTACGTGCATATGTTATGGTTAAATTTTTATGAAGGGGTTATTGGTTCAAGTATATGTTTGGAGATAATGAGTGTGTAATTGTACTGTGTACGGGGAAATTTGTGACGTAGTTTAATTTTCACGTTTTTCTCCCTCCGTAATAAGAGCAAATTTATCATTACAGTAAACAGTGGTAAGCGAATTAACAAACATTGTAATCAGATGTGAAGGGCGAGATTAACGTTGGGTGGAAACGGATTTCATCTGCATTGGGTGAACATTTTACAGAGTGAAAGTCTCCCATTTTGCAGTAGTAAATATTTGTATAGTCTGACCATAATGACCTTCCATGTTGACCTTCGATTACAATGTTACTAAAGGCGAGTCGATAATCAGCTAAAGATTATAGGAAAATCCATGTTAAAGGTAGCACTTGTATGGAAGTTTTTTCAGGTTAATTGGCTAGGCCACCCATCATCAGAATTAAATGTTTGTGTAACAGGGCAGGAGAAATGCATGGCAAGACCGGGGTTCGAACCCGGGATCCTCCAAACTCTAGACCGACACTCTACCAATTGAGGTATGTGGTCGCCGACAATCGACCCAGTCCAGCCCTACTGCATTCCTCCCTCCTTTTTCTATCGACCCAGTCCAGCCCCACTGCATTCCTCCCTCCTTTTTCTATCGACCCAGTCCAGCCCCCCTGCCTTCCTCCCTCCTTTTTCTATCGGCCCAGTCCAGCCCCACTGCATTCCCCCCTCCTTTTTCTATCGACCCAGTCCAGCCCCCCTGCCTTCCTCCCTCCTTTTTCTATCGGCCCAGTCCAGCCCCACTGCATTCCCCCCTCCTTTTTCTATCGACCCAGTCCAGCCCCTCTGCATTCCTCCCTCCTTTTTCTATCGACCCACTCCAGCCCCACTGCATTCCTCCCTCCTTTTTCTATCGACCCAGTCCAGCCCCCCTGCCTTCCTCCCTCCTTTTTCTATCGGCCCAGTCCAGCCCCACTGCATTCCCCCCTCCTTTTTCTATCGACCCAGTCCAGCCCCCCTGCATTCCTCCCTCCTTTTTCTATCGACCCAGTCCAGCCCCCCTGCATTCCTCCCTCCTTTTTCTATCGACCCAGTCCAGCCCCTCTGCATTCCTCCCTCCTTTTTCTATCGACCCACTCCAGCCCCACTGCATTCCTCCCTCCTTTTTCTATTGACCCAGTCCAGCCCCACTGCATTCCTTCCTCCTTTTTCTATTGACCCAGTCCAGCCCCACTGCATTCCTTCCTCCTTTTTCTATTGACCCAGTCCAGCCCCACTGCATTCCTTCCTCCTTTTTCTATCGATCCAGTCCAGCCCCCCTGCCTTCCTCCCTCCTTTTTCTATCGGCCCAGTCCAGCCCCACTGCATTCCCCCCTCCTTTTTCTATCGACCCAGTCCAGCCCCCCTGCCTTCCTCCCTCCTTTTTCTATCGGCCCAGTCCAGCCCCACTGCATTCCCCCCTCCTTTTTCTATCGACCCAGTCCAGCCCCTCTGCATTCCTCCCTCCTTTTTCTATCGACCCAGTCTAGCCCCACTGCATTCCTCCCTCCTTTTTCTATGGACCCAGTCCAGCCCCACTGCCTTCCTCCCTCCTTTTTCTATCGATCCAGTCCAGCCCCACTGCATTCCTCCCTCCTTGTTCTAAGTCTTTGCCCCCGAAGACACAACTATTTACAACCCAGGTTGTTTCTGACCCATTGAAAGTTTGAGACATTCAGGAGTTAAGGTTTGAAGGACATGACTGTCTGAGTAAAAATGTAAACTTATATAAAAAGGTTTATACATGAAAAACAATTAAAATATACATGTACAATGTAGTAACGTTTGAATGGAGTAAAAGTTCATATTTAAGAACACGAAAACAACTGTGCAAAATTAATGTTTATACATAAAAAAAATGTTTCTATAGAGTAAAATGCTGTAATAGATAGTACATAAAATGAGTGTCGAATATTTTTTAAACACAAAGTGTTGCCACTGAATTCAGACAAAAATATTTACCTTAAAAAAGATAATAACAGCTGCTATGAGTACACCTATACTTTGTAAAAGGTCCCCTAGTACGTGTATAAAGGCAGCTCTAACGTTGATATTGTTTGAGGAGTGTTCGTGAGGCTCGTCCTGGCTTTGTTGTTCCATCTCTGTTACTGACCCGTATCCAGGCGATCTGTCTTCCGCGGAGGAATTCACCAGGTTTTTTGTGTCACTGTCATCGTGATGATGAGAGTGACCTCCCCCTCCTCCTCCGTGTGTGTGGCCGTGTTGATGTAATGTCAAACCCATCCTGTATGACAGACAAAAAAGTTATTCGTCTTATATAACAACACATTTGGTGTACTGCATAATAACACAAGCCATTCAGATTGATATGTCTCATCTATGCCCTACTTTGACCATCAATGCACATATCAGAGAAACTAACTTAAACAAGAAAACCAAATGTTGACAAAGTCAATGGACCATGAAAAGTAGGCTGCATCCAGCATTTGATGCATGGGCCGAGATGTACTACCTAAGATGCATCGATCTATGGTCCAAGTTTGGCTGGTCTAGCACTTATACTTTCAGTAAAACTAACTTAAACGCAAAAACTTGATGTTGACGCCGTCGCCCCTCGTCGGTGGAAAAGCAACACCTTAGTCTCGCTTCCACTTCATTATGGGCCTAATGTTATTTCAATTATTTTTTTTTGACAATAAACTAATTTTTTACATAACTATTTGTTCACTTGTTGACAAACTATTTCAGATATACAGGTACATTTGTAAAAGATATGCATTGTTTAGGTTGCCTAGCAAGCATCAGCTGTAGGGAATTTCCCTTTGGCTCAGCCATAGAGCATCTGGTCGGAGAGCCAAGGGTCACGGGTTCGAGCCCGAGCAACAGCACTATCTGTATCACTGTTCCTCATCCTACTACACATTATACAACATAGTGAATGAACTGAATGATTAAGTTTCATATATTTTTTTTGCATTTCAAAATACATGAAAGTGCAGCAAAGACAGTAGATATAAGTATTAATTGTTTTGACCTACCCTAGTTTTTACTTCCAACCCTAACAATTTCATCTCACTCAAACACACTCCATAGAGTGTTGGGATAACTTGTCCACCAGATGCGAACAAATTGATGGATGAACAAGCAAGGCAACGATATACTTACCCTCTCTACTTCGTCAGCAGTAATTTTGTTATTTCTTAAATAACCCCTCCCCCCCAAATATATAACGAAATAAAAATAAATCTTGACCGACCTACCCTATTTTTTTCAGTCATATTACCTGAAACGTACAAATGTTTGTTTTTATTGCCAAATAGACGTAAAGGAATTGCAACAGAAAAAATCATGATTACACTTACAGGATGTTTATGCAGACACCAAGAGATGCTGTAATTAACATAATGACAGGTTCTATCGTATAGTCGCTCTTTATTATCCTCTGCACGCCCATATATGCCAGTATTCCGGTCAGCACCCATAGCATTACAATGGACATCAGGGCACCCAGGATCTCTGTAACACAATCACGTATTTAAATTTAATTTTACAACTTTACAATTTTGTAACAGGAGAAGAAAATGCACAGCCAGACCGGGGTTCGAACCCAAGACCCTCTGAACTCTAGACAACCGCTCTAACCAATTGAGCTTCCTTGTCGCCGACGATTGACCCAGTCCAGCTCTGCTTCATTCCTCCCTCCTTTTCTAACTCTTCACCCCGACAACACAACTATTTACAACCCAGGTTTTGGTATTCCCTTGCCAAGCATACACCAAATGCTTGAAACAAGGGTTGACCACAGGCATCACCATAAACAGAAGAAGAAAAATGCATGGCCAGATCTCGCTTCAATCCAGGATTCCTCCCAACTCTAGACCGACGCTCTACCAATTGATCTATCTGGTCGCCAACAATCAACCCACTCTAGCTCCGCTAAACAATTATAAAACAGGCTTTTTCAACTTAGCCAACTCTCCTTATTTTGGAGGGAGGCCCCCACTTTTCAGCCCAAAAATGAGCATTTTCAACTAGTGAAATTGCTAAACTATATCTATTTAATAAGATCTAATGATTTCATCTGAAAGAACAACTCAAAAGATGCCATTTAAAGAGATACTTCCCCCCGACGGTGTATATGGAAATATTCTATTATTAAGTTTTTAATTTTGAGCATGTGTTATCTCCCCATGGACATCAGTGCTCTGATAGTTTTAATGGGGGAGAAAATCCATGTGGTTGGGCAGTTGACCTGATACCTTTTTATGTCTGATCGGGGAGTCAAACCCCGGCCGCCTCGGTGAGAAGTGAATGTGCTATCAACTAGGGCTGCAAAGCGACGATATATCGTGACATTTTAAACACAGTTCGTTACACAATATTTTTGGGAGGTCATGATACACCTTCAATATTTTCCGTATTTAGTCGTTTCCGTATTTAGTCTATTCATATCTGTTCCAACATACATGGAGAAAGAAGCTCCAGCTCGGCATGCAGGTTGAAAGACGTGAATTACTGTAGAATCATTTATTTTTGTGAAGTTGAAATTTCGTGGTTTTCATATACTAGCCTGTTTCAAGGACATTATATTTCGCTGATTTCTGATTTTCCCCTATCTATTTCATACCAAATTTATGTTTTCGTGGGGATTTCAATTCGTGGAATTTTGTTATCCACGAAATAAACGAAATTTATCTTTTCTCTTTCTTTCCACTGTTGCTACATGTATCGTGATATGTATTGTAACCACAATATCGAGATATGTATCATTTTGAACTTATCGTTGCAGCCCTGCTATCAACTGCACCACCTGACCACCGTATATTGTATTTATCACATGACTGCCATGTACCTCAAGACCATGATGTTATTTTTTCAATATTCACGTATATAGTTCTTATCTATTGTGATGACATAAAATTACCGGGTAGGTCACAAACTTCCAGATTATACCATGACTTCACAATGGAGACTTTCACCCCTATGTAACTTTAGTAGACTCTACTATGCATTGATCTGGATGAGTCCATTATGGTCTACAGTGGTAAAAGGGTTAATAAAGAGCTAGGATGGCAGTATTTTAAAGTTCAAAAATGACCTGAAAAAAACCCACTTTTTGCAATAACCGCAAAAAAAATTACAACATGCTTTCTCATAAAGGGATCATAATTTAGATTTTATTTTATAAAGGATTGATGAAACTCATCACAAATATCTCGTTTTGGTTTGCCGGATCAATATAACACAATCATTACACAATGGATTACCTACCCTTAGCCTTTGTACATTGTCTATAGATATTATATCACAGATTATAAAGCAAAACCTCACCAAGATTATATTCAGGGTCCAAACTTTACATCCAAAATGTCTAGATGGAGCATCAACTTAACCCATTCACCCCTAAAGTCACATTGAACCTTACCAAATCAAAGACTGGGCTAGTTCAGTTAAAATATGTAGGGGTGAATGAGCTAAGAGGCAAAATTAGTCAACCTAAACACTCATTTAACTCATTCACCCCTGAAGTTTCATAATGAACTATTCCAACCTTTGAATTGGAAGGGTTCAAATGTGTCTTCAGGGGTGAATGAGTTAACTGGTAAGTCTCCACGACGTCTTCTTCCAACTCTTTTCCGTGAATCTCTCATCGCTGTACTGAAATGTTGCGATACGTACCAGCTCTGTACCAGCCAAAGCTTAATTTCTTCGTAGCGGGTCGTGAGGCAAGAAAAATGGCAAACAGGCTGATAAGGAAGCTTGCCAAGTCGGTGAGCATATGTGCAGCATCGGATAGGATAGCCAGACTGTGAGCAAGTATGCCACCTAGCAAAAATCAAAGGGAGATAATTACATCAACATTTTATTCCTGCAGCTGTTTTTCTTTTTTTTTGAGAAATGTTCTCGGTGTCACAGTGACCCACTAAAGGACATTCTAATTAATAGGGGTTGTGACAATATATCGGTAAACAGGTATATCACAATACACAGGTATATCGTATCGTACCACAATACAGAGATGAAATATTGCTGTATCGCATTATTTTTCAAGAGCATATTTATATGTATCTGCTTGGTGTTTTAAATTCTAACATATGCCAATAAGCATAAAGCAGGCTTTTAATAGTTAAAATTTTGTAATCGATGATTGGTTTAACAATAATCTTAAATCTATGTAATCCATATTATATATTACGAAGTTTGATAACATTCTGACAACCTATCATAAAATTGAGCACATCCTTCCTATGACAATAATTATATAGGGATACGTATCACAATATATTCATTCTGTATTGCAATATATCGTGATACACTCTTTGTGTATTGTGACACCCCTATTAACTAGTGTCATGATATCCCGTCTTGTTATAAGATGTCCCTGTGCCATATCCCAGTAAAATTGGAAATTCTTGGATGTAGTGACTATATAAACTGATCACAGTGTAAACATTTTACAATGGCAATGATTCTAAAATCTCTTAGAAAAAAAGGGCATGGTTTGATATTTCGTTTTTAAGAGAAAAAAAATAAGGCTTATTGTAAGGATCCAATGCATATTTTCAATGCTGGTATTTTTTCAAAACCAGCTTACTTTTGAGATATATTTGACAGCAAGGAATCCATGGCTTATTTTCAAAGCGGACTTATTATCCAGATTTTAGGGTATTCTATATGAATGAGAATTTGTTTTTTGTTACATCTTAGAAATTTGTGTTTTCTCGCTTGTGCAGAGTTGAATAAGAAAAATGATTAAATAATAGCTTACTGAGAGATAGCTAATAACATAACCATGATTAAAATTTCTATAACATATTTAAACAAGTCATCACAAGTGATACAAATCCCCTTGCATTTACACATTGTGAAATGAATAGAAAATTCAATGATGTAACAGTATCTGCTCTAGCAACTGCATTCAAATGCATCCATGTACACACCATGCGTGAGCAAGCATGAATGCCTGTATTGGTTTGCGCTGTATTGTGAGGTAAATAACTGAAGTATGGAGTGAGTTATTAAAGAATATTGAGGTATTTTTATCCCCTACATTGCTTTTGTATTTTCATCCCCTACATCGCTTTGTATTTTCATCCCCTACATCGCTTTGTATTTTTATCCCCTACTTCGCTTTGTATTTTTCCCCACTACATCACTTTGTGTATCTCACTTTGGACGCATGATTTCACGTACTGGCACACCCACACAGTCACACAGTCACACACGGACACATTGACAAAGTTCACTAAGTAGGGAGCAGGGGTATTTAATAATTGCGTAAGAAATTGGCACTCTCCTTCAAATTACACTCAATAAGGACATAATCTGGAAACACAAGAAATCCACTTGCCAATAAATTCCGCAGTCATGAAAAACAGACACAGACCGCTAGCCAGTAACAATTTGCGTCTAGCCGTTTTGTCCAGGCCCGCCCTCATCTTGTTGGCATGACAATGGCCAACTGTTCAATGAAAAATAACAAAAAATTGTACTCTATACATATGTATATTTCTGTTTCGTTTCATTAACTGACATCAATGGGATTTAGATATGTGCTATCCAAGAATCTTTGAATTAAACATGTATTACTGAATTCAGAAACGTCAAAAGTATTTTAAATAACATTCTTGCTACAATATGTACACATTTAACCCTTTCAACCCCAGGTAACTTAAGTGGACTCTACCATGCATTTATTGGGATGAGTCCATTATGGTCTATGGTGGTGAAAGGGTTAATAGCACACAATGACAGATGCTCTAGTCAATAGAAAGTCTATTCCATGATCAGGCAGCAGAAAATTTATAACATTTTCCACAGACTAATTTTCTCCTTTTTCAATTTACTCCATTGTTGTGAATCGCATATAAATGCAGAAACATAACATATCAATAGATCTATACTGTGGCTGATTATGAAAGGTTATTATATGTAACAACTGTAAGAGTACAGTCTGCCTGTGAAGTCTATAATATTCACATAAAAGATCAAAATTACCAACACCGAGCGAAGTATATTGACTTAAAGTATTATAATAGTGATGACAGAATTAGTATAAAGTGGAAACCCAGTTTGTCTGGAGCAAGCTTTGATATTGAATACAGTGTATTGCAGAGTATTTCCTACCTAGTTACCTCATCCTATTCCTACACAAATTTGGAAAATATTGCTTTATTTTTATTGAAATTAGTAAGATATCCCTCTTTTTTTTGTTTAACTTTGGGTAAATAAAGCATTTTCCTAGGAGAAGCAGTCTGCATTTGGCTGTAAAAAAATCTAGTCATTTTTTTTCTTTCTTTTTGAGTAAAAAAGTATTTTTTTCCTCCGAGAAGCAGCCTGTATCCGGCTATAAAGCTAGGCAAATACCATTACTTAATTGGAACATAAGACACATAGGGATTCCTGATTAAACAGAGCCAATCTACATACCGGTATGTAAAATTTTAAAACCACCTCTTTGAAGTTCAGGGCCCGTATTCATGAAACCATTTTCATGCTCAAGCATTGATTCTGTGCTCAACCCAAACTTTCTTGTAACTCGCTGAAGTCATGCGAAGCGATAAAAATTATATGTGCTATATTTGGGACAACATTCAGACTGAAGTCTATCCAAAATTCTTCCAAATCATAGACCAAATATTAATTTCAAATTTATGTCACCCTGGTAAAATACTAGTTGCTTCCTACCGTCTCGGCTGAAGAGAATTTCTCTTTAGCTCATTCGGTAGAGCGTAAGACTAGTAAGCCGGAGGTCCTGGGTTTGACTCCTGGCGGAGGCATTGAAAAAATAATGACCTCTGTTCCATTTATTTATCAGCGGAACAAGAAATTGAGCTTGAGCACAGAGTCTGAATTTGAGCATAAGAACTGTTTTATGAATACGGGACCTTGATGTTTGCTACTATATTTGTTAATGTGACAGAAGTTGATTCCCCTCAGGTACTTCACGACTCAAAACAATCATTAGAGGGGCAGCGGTGGCCGACCAGCTATGATCACAAGCCCTTCACTACTGGGTTGTTGGTTCAAGATCGAGTATAATGCTTTGATTTAATTTAAAGGGGCTGGTCAGGGGAAAAAATCATATTTTGCTAAAATGGCATACACATGTTTAAAATACCTTCTTATGAAATATACCGATACAAATTTTGCTGAAATTCACTCCCTAAGAGTTAAAAATATAATTATATTAAAGAAATCCTAAATCGTCACCTGACAGTCTAAAACTCTCAATTGACCCAGATCATTGATGTAATTTTACCGCACGCGCATCATCAACAAGGCCAAATGTAAATATCGCGGCGAAAGAAAAAGATGCATGCAAAAGTCATGACTGGCACGAGGTAACAATACCGTTTATATATAACAACAACATATAGGTAGGAATACTACACTTGCATCATACATGACCTTTGAAAACAATTATTTACGTATAGTATTGCTGTCTTGTCCGCTAGTTGAGTCCGACATGGCACATGACGGCTTGCTATTGTTGTTATCTTCACTGCCTCACTTTCAAAACAACCACGTGACACATATAAATAGATATGCGCTAAATTTACGCGGGGCTTCCCCGAGATTTCAGTGGTCAAAACTGGACATTGTCGTAGTATAACTTTTGGAAGGCCAGAAAACGCATTTAGACCCATTTATTTTGTAATTTTTTCCCCGACCAGCCCCTTTAACATATTTAAATTTCTAGAGTAAATGAAAATTTAACATATTTTACTGCTAACAGGAAATTGGCCTATTTCTGCAGTGTTTGATACAGTAACTTGATCTATTTGCACATTAATTTGACCATACATATATTTGCCCTATATCTACATGTACTAGAAAGGTACATTTGTATGTGACATATTTGTACAGATTCCACCTACGTTTAAGACCGATTTCTCCTGGAAACTGGTCGGCACTGTCCCTGAAATGAAATAAAACATTACTGTCACACATATATTAAATAATAAGCATTAAGTAATAATTCCAGTGTAAAATACAGCAATATGATGTGTATTCACAGTAGCTCAAGTCCTCCATGGTGTTCCAGAGAATTTCACAAACAGACATAATTGGGGGGCAGCCAGGAAGAGGTCAGAGATATACTGTACATGGACTAGAACTTGTGGCATCCCTTTCCAGTGATTCAATTGGTTGAAGGTCGTAAAATCATAAACCAAACTTACTTTGGTCGTAATAATCCTATATATATATGCATGTTATACAATTTTAAAACAATAAACTGTTTTGGGAACATTTATGGATTTAAAAGATTTTTTGTTAAAAGCAATTATCCAAACTGTTTTAGGTTCTGATCCGGAGTCCTGGCTCCTCAATGATACTGTAGATTTACCTGCGTATATGACCGATATATATATATATATATAGGATCTTACATGAGTTTCTATTTCATATGAGATTTATGAAACAAGTCTAAGAATTTTTCAATTAATCGAGCGAAATGAAAAAGAGTGCAAGATCGTTTTTATCACATAATCAAGATTTGTGGCATTTATTCAGGTTAAACGACAATTTTCATGCAACCTTGATATGTAAAAAGCCGCCATTTTGACTCCAGTGCGTAAGTCTGCGACGTCATGTACTTGTCCTAGGCGTGACGTCACAATTGAAACAGGGCTGATAGGTCATATTACATGGGTTAAAATTAATACACACACAAAAAATATGACATGGGTATGTTCATAACACAGAACATTATGTGATAAATAGGAAAAACAAACTGCTTGCAGGGTTTTTGCCAAGTATTTTGGGAGAGGGCCCCTTAGCAGGAATTGGGAAAATATCATCGACATTTGACAAAAATTGGGAAATTTCAACACATGTACAGGTTTGGGTAAATATCATAATTTTTGAAAAAAATTAAACATTCCTCTACTTGTTCTTCTTCCAATACTCTAAAGTCTGTCTGGAGTATTTTCGCAGATTGTTTCTTGCAGTAAAATGTATAGCAATAATGTCACACATTCATTTTGAGTATTTTAGTTTATTCAGTTTCAAAATTTCGTTATTTACCAGGTATGTAATTTGAATGCTCCTTCATGGATGGTAATACTTTGAACGTTGCACATATAACGACTGGAAATTTGTATAAACATGCTTTTTAATCATTCAATTGGAAATAGGTCCCTTTACCAGACCCTATAAACACCTAGCAAAAACCTTGGCTTGGTCACAAAAAAAAGAAATATGGACTGGAGGTGGGGTGGGGTGGGGTGGGGAAAGAGGTTTTCACAAATATGGTCAAATGGCCTTTGGTTTGTTGCTTGAGATCACAAGGTCCATTAAGGAAATATATTTCTTAAAGAATTACAAATAAATCAGTTTTTCTAATCTGTACTCTTTCTTGACAAGATCTCATATAACAATACGCAAATCTCTGCATCCTCTTCAGGAAATATGTTAGACAAAGACTGAAAGTGTCTCTAAGCTTATTAACTTGGTCACCAATGTTAACTTGCTAATATAAATCCATATCGGAATTCCATCACTGATCAACTTTCTATTCTTTCTAAAGTTAAATTTAGTTTCCAAAACAGGAGTCGATAGAGCTCTTCTACACTGGACTCAAAAATTAAACAATGGTTTAATATAAATTTGAAGTTCATTGTTAATTATGTTTGCCCTATAGTTGTAATAAAGTTCTTCATTCTGCCAAAGTTTAACGTAAAAGTGTTGATGTTTGAAGTTCGTCATTCTGCCAAAGTTTAACGTAAAAGTGTTGATATTTGAAGTTCGTCATTCTGCTAAAGTTTAACGTAAAAGTGTTTTTGTTTGAAGTTCGTCATTCTGCCAAAGTTTAACGTAAAAGTGTTGATGTTTGAAGTTCGTCATTCTGCAAAAGCTTGACGTAAAAGTGTTGATGTTTGAAGTACGTCATTCTGCCAAAGTTTAACGTAAGAGTGTTGATGTTTGAAGTTCGTCATTCTACCAAAGTTTAACGTAAAAGTGTTGATGTTTAAAGTTCGTTATTCTGCCAAAGTTTAACGTAAAAGTGTTGATTTTTGAAGTTCGTCATTCTGCCAAAGTCTAACGTAAAAGTGTTGATATTTGAAGTTCGTCATTCTGCTAAAGTTTAACGCAAAAGTGCTGATATTTGAAGTTCGTCATTCTGCTAAAGTTTAACGCAAAAGTGCTGATATTTGAAGTTCGTCATTCTGCAAAAGTTTAACATAAAAGTGTTGATGTTTGAAGTTCGTCATTCTGCCAAAGTTTAGCGTAAAAGTGTTGATGTTTGAAGTTCGTCATTCTGCCAAAGTTTAACGTAAAAGTGCTGATATTTGAAGTTCGTCATTCTGCAAAAGTTTAACCTAAAAGTGTAGATATTTGAAGTTCGTCATTCTGCCAAAGCTTAACGTAAAAGTGTTGATATTTGAAGCAGTAATAAAAATTCCGCTGGAATATCGTTGAAGGGTTTGACCTTACGAAATATGAAATAGGTTCTCCCCAGGGATTTTGTTGACTGACAGGGGAACATTTATTTTTCAAGTTTCCTCTTGTACTGTCTCTGATTGATTCCTCTTTCCAAAGCTGAACAAGAGCACATATACCTCTCTAACATGACAGTATCCAAATCAGGACACTTTTTAGTGAAATATTGATGTATGTTATACCATAGTACCGATCCCAATAATTTTTGTTCACTTTTCCTAAATAGATATCCTTATCGGTTCATTTTGATAACAAGTTGATATTTCTGGCGCGTGGTACTATAAATAGAACAGGAAATATAGTCATGGTTACGTAATTGCGAAACAGGTGTAGCTGTACCCAAATCGGGACCCCCCTTCCAGTTTTGGCTTATACTTGGAGATGAAAAAAATACTTAGCAGGACATGGCATATCTTTGAAATATTTAAGAGTCAAGGGTCGTTCTGAATGAATTTCTTTTCCAAACTACCGTAAGTTGTGAAATAATAGGATTATGAAAAATCACATACAAAAAATGAAATCAATAACGTTGCATGGTGCATCAATTAAGAGTGTTACATTTTCGTCATTATTTACAAACTGCAACTGTGATTGTAACCATAAGTGGCAGTAAATAAAGTTCATATAATGTTTTATTGGTATATTAGCATCTTTAAACCAATTTTAAACCCAAGGGATAAAAATATTGAGCAGGAGACCTGAATCTTTGGTGAGGGTCTTTTGCTCAATATTTTATCCCGAGGGTTTGAATTACCTTATCCTTACCTCACATCAGGGATGGATTCTATTTCTTGCTTATTACCTAAAACCCGTAAAAACAGCTGCTTTTCCAGTTAAGTTGTAAACTGTCCGCACATTTCTCATTTGCATATGAAACCTGGATGCAATTGCTAATGACGTCAATGAACCCAAAATGTCATAAATTGATGTCACAAACAATAGCGTGACCCTGAAAGGTCACTATAATTCCCCCGCCAGTCTGCGCGTGGTGTAAGCGAACTAGACCCGTGGGTCAGATAGAATTTTCCAGCACCGCCGGAAATGCGGATATCTCGGACTAGTATGCAAGAATCAATTATCTTCACTGGGCCGGAAATTAATCAAACAGTACGTTTGCCAATTCAGTCTGTTAATTCATTCCTGTCAAAAGTTAGCTCATTATCCATACTGTTTGCTACCGTACTCATATATCGAACTGTCATATCGGGAGCCAGTTAGCCCGACCACAGGTAACGTCACGCTACCACAATTGGTACACGGTCAGAAAATGGTTCAAATTGTACTTAAAAATTAAATTTGAGCATTTTCCTTTGACAATATAACAAGACAGATACTTATCAGCATTTCCAGCGAACAGTTTTGTTTTCAGGAATATTTTAAGAGTACACGATGACTTCAAAGTAAACATGTCAGAAAACCAGTAAAAACGACGAACGCCGACGAAATTTTAGAGCATTTTAAGGGTTAAATATAAGCATGTTTAAATGTTGATTTCTGTTCCTTATAACCGGATAATATAAAAGTTTATATATACAATTGTAGTTCAGTATGGTATTTATTAAAGCAATATATTTTGTTCCAATCGGCAGATCAACTAGTAGAAATAAAAACAATTTTCATAGCCTGTGATGTAGTGTACCAATTTGGGTCCTTATCACAGCCGAAAAATTGACAAAATTTCACTGCGAATATAGCATTCTATTTTCAAAAACAAATTACTTATAATTTAAACATTTTCTGAAAATGAACCACCATAGGTAGTCTTTGTACAGAAGGAACATGTACAGATGGGACCATCCCAGGTGTGGACCAGCCTCCGGAATTCTGGGAAGTATTCACATCTCCGCAATTCATTCGGAAGACTGTTCCACACCCGGGCCGCCTCAAACGAGAAGGATTTCTGCCCGTACCTTGTAGTTTTTACAGATGGGATGCTGACTGTGAAGTCCCTTCTGAGATAAAAAGCAGATTCCCTTATCTTGCAGAGTGAATGTGGATCGTGTAAATAGTTTTAAATTTTTAATCTGTTTTTAACGAACTTATGTGAAAGCCACACCACACAAGTCCACCTGCAAGTACATGCTGTTCGACGCCCCTTTGCAGTATCGCCGTAAATGTAAATGTCAATACACACCAATAATATATAAGTGATATATAGTATGGGTGTACATGTATTGACAAATGAGTCTCGTACGTTAGCTTCTGCTACAATATGGCCAATTTACCTGGTATTGCTCTGTGTTCCATCGATATAATTTTGCACATCACCTTCATTTAAACTCAAGCTACATCGGGACCGCGGTCGTCCCGATCGTGCTGTCCCGGGAGTAACGACTTCTGTTCGAGGGACGAGCAGCGGTGCATCCTCTGAATCAGCCATCACGGTGTGTTTACGTTATACTGCGCATGTTCGGAAGTAACATAGACCAAACAAGATCCCAACGGTAAACAATGATAACAGAGACAATGTAAACATTTGGTAATCTAAAGGCTTTGACCTTTATTAACTCTACTTTCGTGATCTCCCTACCACCAAATTTAAACAAGATTACAGGCGGAATGTTTATAGATAACCCATTTAGCACATCGTCAATACAAACTGAAAGTAGAAAACGGCACGAAATTCAAACAGGATATATACCTTCTGTATAAAGTCAACACAGGATATATACCTTCTGTATAAAGTCAACACAGGATATATACCTTCCGTATAAAGTCAACACAGGATATATACCTTCTGTATAAAGTCAACACAGGATATATACCTTCTGTATAAAGTCAACACAGGATATATACCTTCTGTATAAAGTCAACACAGGATATATACCTTCTGTATAAAGTCAACACAGGATATATACCTTCTGTATAAAGTCAACACAGGATATATACCTTCTGTATAAAGTCAACACAGGATATATACCTTCTGTATAAAGTCAACACAGGATATATACCTTCTGTATAAAGTCAACACAGGATATATACCTTCTGTATAAAGTCAACACAGGATATATACCTTCTGTATAAAGTCAACACAGGATATATACCTTCTGTATAAAGTCAACACAGGATATATACCTTCTGTATAAAGTCAACACAGGATATATACCTTCTGTATAAAGTCAACACAGGATATATACCTTCTGTATAAAGTCAACACAGGATATATACCTTCTGTATAAAGTCAACACAGGATATATACCTTCTGTATAAAGTCAACACAGGATATATACCTTCTGTATAAAGTCAACACAGGATATATACCTTCTGTATAAAGTCAACACAGGATATATACCTTCTGTATAAAGTCAACACAGGATATATACCTTCTGTATAAAGTCAACACAGGATATATACCTTCTGTATAAAGTCAACACAGGATATATACCTTCTGTATAAAGTCAACACAGGATATATACCTTCTGTATAAAGTCAACACAGGATATATACCTTCTGTATAAAGTCAACACAGGATATATACCTTCTGTATAAAGTCAACACAGGATATATACCTTCTGTATAAAGTCAACACAGGATATATACCTTCTGTATAAAGTCAACACAGGATATATACCTTCTGTATAAAGTCAACACAGGATATAT
The DNA here is from genome assembly GCF_002113885.1 of Mizuhopecten yessoensis. Taxonomy (NCBI): domain Eukaryota; kingdom Metazoa; phylum Mollusca; class Bivalvia; order Pectinida; family Pectinidae; genus Mizuhopecten; species Mizuhopecten yessoensis. Next base: position 817,685 of record NW_018480072.1, on the reverse strand, counting down.
ACCTTCTGTATAAAGTCAACACAGGATATATACCTTCTGTATAAAGTCAACACAGGATATATACCTTCTGTATAAAGTCAACACAGGATATATACCTTCTGTATAAAGTCAACACAGGATATATACCTTCTGTATAAAGTCAACACAGGATATATACCTTCTGTATAAAGTCAACACAGGATATATACCTTCTGTATAAAGTCAACACAGGATATATACCTTCTGTATAAAGTCAACACAGGATATATACCTTCTGTATAAAGTCAACACAGGATATATACCTTCTGTATAAAGTCAACACAGGATATATACCTTCTGTATAAAGTCAACACAGGATATATACCTTCTGTATAAAGTCAACACAGGATATATACCTTCTGTATAAAGTCAACACAGGATATATACCTTCTGTATAAAGTCAACACAGGATATATACCTTCTGTATAAAGTCAACACAGGATATATACCTTCTGTATAAAGTCAACACAGGATATATACCTTCTGTATAAAGTCAACACAGGATATATACCTTCTGTATAAAGTCAACACAGGATATATACCTTCTGTATAAAGTCAACACAGGATATATACCTTCTGTATAAAGTCAACACAGGATATATACCTTCTGTATAAAGTCAACACAGGATATATACCTTCTGTATAAAGTCAACACAGGATATATACCTTCTGTATAAAGTCAACACAGGATATATACCTTCTGTATAAAGTCAACACAGGATATATACCTTCTGTATAAAGTCAACACAGGATATATACCTTCTGTATAAAGTCAACACAGGATATATACCTTCTGTATAAAGTCAACACAGGATATATACCTTCTGTATAAAGTCAACACAGGATATATACCTTCTGTATAAAGTCAACACAGGATATATACCTTCTGTATAAAGTCAACACAGGATATATACCTTCTGTATAAAGTCAACACAGGATATATACCTTCTGTATAAAGTCAACACAGGATATATACCTTCTGTATAAAGTCAACACAGGATATATACCTTCTGTATAAAGTCAACACAGGATATATACCTTCTGTATAAAGTCAACACAGGATATATACCTTCTGTATAAAGTCAACACAGGATATATACCTTCTGTATAAAGTCAACACAGGATATATACCTTCTGTATAAAGTCAACACAGGATATATACCTTCTGTATAAAGTCAACACAGGATATATACCTTCTGTATAAAGTCAACACAGGATATATACCTTCTGTATAAAGTCAACACAGGATATATACCTTCTGTATAAAGTCAACACAGGATATATACCTTCTGTATAAAGTCAACACAGGATATATACCTTCTGTATAAAGTCAACACAGGATATATACCTTCTGTATAAAGTCAACACAGGATATATACCTTCTGTATAAAGTCAACACAGGATATATACCTTCTGTATAAAGTCAACACAGGATATATACCTTCTGTATAAAGTCAACACAGGATATATACCTTCTGTATAAAGTCAACACAGGATATATACCTTCTGTATAAAGTCAACACAGGATATATACCTTCTGTATAAAGTCAACACAGGATATATACCTTCTGTATAAAGTCAACACAGGATATATACCTTCTGTATAAAGTCAACACAGGATATATACCTTCGGTATAAAGTCACTACAGGATATATACCTTCTGTATAAAGTCAACACAGGATATATACCACCTGTATAAAGCCAACATAGGATATATACCTTCTGTATAAAGTCCACACATGATATATACCTTCTGTATAAAGGCAACACAGGATATATATACCTTCTGTATAAAGTCAACACAGGATATATACCTTCTGTATAAAGTCAACACAGGATATATACCTTCTGTATAAAGTCAACACAACAGGATATATACCTTCTGTATAAAGTCACCACAGGATATATACCTTCTGTATAAAGTCAACACAGAATATATACCTTCTGTATAAAGTCAACACAGGATATATACCTTCTGTATAAAGTCAACACAGGATATATACCTTCTGTATAAAGTCAACACAGGATATATACCTTCTGTATAAAGTCAACACAGGATATATACCTTCTGTATAAAGTCAACACAGGATATATACCTTCTGTATAAAGGCAACACAGGATATATACCTTCTGTATAAAGGCAACACAGGATATATACCGTCTGTATAAAGTTAACACAGGATATATATACCTTCTGTATAAAGTCAACACAGAATATATACCTTCTGTATAAAGTCAGCAGCTTAATTGATGTCATTGATAGCAAACAATAACGGAAACCAGGGGTATATACCTCCTATTAAGGGTCAACACGGGATATATTTTAAAAAAAAAAAAAAAAAAA
>NW_018480072.1:726861-815228 GCF_002113885.1 Mizuhopecten yessoensis | reverse complement strand
ATTAGATATAAAATGTGTACATGTACAAATTTTAAAAAATGTACATGTACATTAGATATAAAATGTGTACATGTACAAATTTTAAAAAATGTACATGTACATTAGATATAAAATGTGTACATGTACAAATTTTAGAAAATGTACATGTACATTAGATATATATAATGTGTATATGTACAAATTTAAAAAATGTACATGTACATGTCATATACATATTAGATATAAGATGTGTACATGTACAAATTAAAAAACAAAATGTACATGTACAAGTCATAAACATATTAGATTGGTCTGCTATCTCGCCTGCCTGCTGCTTCATGTCAGTGTGTGTGACCAACAGCCGTTGTCAGATTAATTTTGCAGATATATACAGTATCTTAGCCATTTCATCTACTAATTCCTCCTGCACTCACTTATTTGATAATTACATGCATAATTCCTGCAAACCAAAAGAGGCGACTAAGTGTGGACCCCCTGCTGTGACTTAGATCCATCGCAGTATTGAGAGGCGACTTATGAGACATTTCGTAGCAAATTGGAGATTTTTCACATTTACCGGGCCAGATTTCCAAATGCACATGTTCCACGTTTTTGATATCTCTCGTTGACTCACTGTATATGACAGTGCATCTTGCGCAAGAATAGGTCCTCTACATCAGCGTTCATTGTCCGCGATGCTCTCAGCTTAATTGCTGCCTTCGGCTGTCTTTAGCCGAGGGGACTATTGGTTTTATATAATAGCTATATTTTCAATTATAGTATATCAATTCTATCTTCTTGTAATATGATGTTTATGTACATGTAACTGTTCTGTTTCACTGTGTCTTGAAAAAGGAGCGGATCGCTCCGAAAATTTGACAACCTTAACTTGTCCACACTGTTGGAATTACTTCTTTGCCCCATATTAGATACAAGATGTATACATGTACAAATTTAAAAACAAAATGTACAAGTCATATACATATTAGATATATATGCAAGACCACACACATGTGTTTTTCTAACGAATCAGAAAGCACGAGTTAATTGCGTAGACGACTATATTCACGAGTGCGCGGAGTCTTGCTTTTATCACATACCTTCCGTATTTGGTAGAAATCGATACAAAGATTTTATAAACTTAAATATTTTTTTGCAAATACCGGGAACTTTTCAGTTCGCCATGACAAGGGGATTCCCATAAAAAAGTAGTTCCGGCTAGTAGGTAAATACAACATTCCGTATTGCACATGTGTAATACAGAACGTTGTATTTCATGATCTGAAAAGTGCTTGTATTACTATAACAAAATTCAACAGGTATGTGATAAAAGATATGACGCCCGCTACGTAAGTGGTCTATATGTTTGTGGGCATGTGATATGGTCTACACTCTCGCAAACACCACAATGCTATCTCTATTTTAATATTTAGTTTTGTTGGAGTTTAAAGTAACGTCCTATCAACAGCGAATGTCATTTAAGGACGTGCCTCCATGTGTGTTGTGTAAGCGTGTACATGTATGTATGCAGGAGACAGTGTATGTTGGTGTATTTGCCACTTTGTGAAAGCGTGGGTCGGATGCCGACTTTATAGTGCTATCTTACTGGAATACAATACCAAAGACACCCAGCACATTATCTCATCCGGCCACATTATACTGACAACGGGTGAACCAGTCGTTGCAATTACCCTTAATGCTTAACGTTTTGGTATGTCCCGGCCTCGGGACAGAACGTTCAACATTAACGCCAAAAAAGTAAGGTATTGGCAACAGGGACCTGAGAATTTGTTACATCTATATTTAGACCTAAGCTAGAGCGTTCGGAGAAATTTTACACGTTGCATGGGTTTTGATTTTGTCGTCAATTGGTTTTGCTATGAAACATTTGTGTCGCCTATTTGTGTCGCGCTCACGACTTTTAGTGTTTTACTATATATTCATTATTATTGCTCCTTTTGTTTCATGTGCATTATTAGCAGAACCCTTGATCAAGAGAAAAACAGAAAAGAAAACAGTGTTTTCCATCTTTTTTCTTTTCCATCATCTACAAAAATAAATTATTCAATTTTTAATAGCAATTCATCAATGCTAATAAGATCTTCAGACCAAACTCTAGTTATTATACAACATTTAATTTTCAAACATTTTTAAATCCCTTCATGATATAGGTATACATCTTCTGGAAATAAATACTACTGACAATACTGCCTTATTATTTTTCTGAGCACCAAAGTCACTTAATACCCAACAATTATTAGTAAATCAAAATCCCAAATAATAATATATTTGGCGTGGCATTGTTACCAAAAAGCTTATCTAAATTTACACTGAACACCTTAAGTAGAAGCAGAGAGAAATATGAAGATTCCAAATATTGAACGTTTTCAGCGGATTTATTTTGGTCGCTTTGCTGTCCCGTTGTAGAGGATGCAGATTCCCACATCAGTCGCCTCTTATGTTGCCAAAGGCTTCACAGTTAAAATACCTATGTGTCAAAGAAGTAATATTAACGGTAAATTCACATATAACACTGGATCCTGACAACTTAAAACTGGTATATGGGGTAAGGAAGTAATTCAAACAGTTTAGAAAATATGAGGCTGTGTAAATATACAGCTGGTGAGGTAAGTTTAAAAAATCAAGAAAAAAATGGATATTATCATTAAGTTATTAAAATAAACTCGGTTCCTTTCATTGTCATATTATGCAACAGTTATTATATCAGCAACACACTGTTACAAAGACGTTACCGGTTTACATTTCTCGCACCACTAGTGCACATGTATGGTTATCTACAGTGATATTATTTTGAACAGTTTAGCAATATATGGTTTATTTTCAAGTTTAAAAGTAATAAATGTGGCTGTGATCGGTTATAAGTATGAAGTGATACTGTAATTGTTATCGATGTGATTTTAATTGTTAACAGGGTTTTTTAATTGCTATCGGTGATATTTTAATGGTTATGAGTGATATTTTAATGGCTTTCAGTGATATTTTAATTGTTATCGGTGAAGTTTTAATGGTTATCGATGATATTTTGATTGTTAACAGTTTGTTTTTTTAAATTGCTATCGGTGATGTTTTAATGGTTATGAGTGATATTTTAATGGCTATTAGTGATATTTTAATTGCTTTATCGGTGGAATTTTAATTGCTATCGGTGAAGTTTTAATTGTTAACGGTGAAATTTTAATTGCTATCGGTTATATTTTAATGGTTATGAGTGATTTTTTTAGCATAAATGGATTTTAATTTCAGATTGTAAATAGTTCAGATCTGTGATGAAATGGAACGTACACTATTTTTGAATATCAACTTGGTTGAATATTATAATTGATAGAAATGATATTTTAATAGATATAAGCGAGATTGTATGATACGTGAAATTACAATACAGATATGTAGCTATGATAAGTAAGGTTATACTAGTTGTTAGCAACATTGTAATGTTTATTGGTGGAACTGTTACACTTTTAAGTCTCGCATTCCCCAGACTCTCGCCCTCTCTCGAGACTGCCGAGCTAGAGTTCGGCATAGCTTGCGCAGACAACAATAGTCTGGTTGAGCGAGACTACACTTTTACATTACATAAGTGTTATCGGAGTGTGTGTGATCCGTTTATAGACATTTCTCATTTTGAGGCAGACCTACCACGGAGCCAGAGACGGACACTGAAAGTAGTAAAATCGGGGAACATCTCAAACTTAATTTCATTTCAGCTGTATTAAGGATTCCTGTCCACTGCTTTCGACAAAACACTAAAGAACGATCTTTTAGTGTTCCTTGCCTGTAGTAACATCCCCTGATTTTCATTACATGTATAATTGATAAACTGCTCTTGTTATTTTTCAGGAGAATAAACATGAACATATGTCAATACAGAAAACCACTCCTTTTACGCCATCATCCACAAACTTCTTAGGACACGATATTTCCATTATACGAAAGACACGTTTAATGCTTACACGGTGTCATTTTTATAATAGCGTTAAGCTGAAGGTACCTGTTCCACACATTTTCGTCACTTCATTCCTTTGCATTTTTATATAGAGGTGGTTGGACAAAAGGACGTTTATTAGCATCCCTTCGTGACAAAATAACGTTTATGAATGTTCCTTCACAACAGTAACATGATGGCGTAAAAGGAGTGGTTTTCTGTATTGACATAATTTATGTTCTTGTTTACTCTCCTGAAATATAAAAACAGAAGAAAAGTAAAAATTTATTCAGTTTTCTGCTATTTTCGATTTAGTTTTAAATCGACAGCTGTCATGGAATTATCTCCATGCAACACAACCAAAATATTTAAATATGGGAGGGGGTGGGGGTGCATATCATTGTTTATGCTTTTCTTAGAAGACTGTTCTAGGGATCATTTCAGGGAGTGAATTTTCGGATTTCTATATTACTGCGATCAACTCTAGCATGCACCGAGTCATTTTTTACAGTATAAACCATAATTAAAAAAGAAAATCTAAAAAAAAGGTGAGATCAGCTAAGAGCAGTTTATCAATTATACATGTAATGAAAATCAGGGGATGTTACTACAGGTAAGGAGCACTAAAAGATCGTTCTCTAGTGTTTTGTCGAAAGCAGCGGACAGGAATCCTTAACACAGATGAAATGGAAAATAAGTTTGAGATGTTCCCTGATTTTACTTCTTTCAGTGTCCGTCTCTGGCTCCGTGGTAGGTCTGCCTTAACACGAGAAATGCCTTATAGGACTAATGGGGTGAAAACTGATCCATGTCAAAATTGTATCTTCTGTTGATAACGTTATAACGTGAAGGAAGGTATGTATTCACTTTATGCTAATAGCGCCATTACGCGTCAGTGTCACCGAATATCATCCAGTGACCTGGTTTAGAAATTGGAGTACTCGGTGAAAACCCACGCAACTTTTGAAGTCCGATCGGGAAATCGTTTTGTTGAAAGCAGAGACGTATATATGCTGTAGTATATACGAATCTCTGGTGAAAGGGAAGTTCTGGTCAGTAATCACACATCCAGCTGTTGTAGCAGGGCGTTGTCTTCATTAAAAGGACATTAACGGTGGAAAGTGCGATTTTTCAAATACTTCAATATACTAATTATTCTTTGATATTAAGCTACACACATACTACGTCACTATATTGAATTTAAATGAGTGGGAACTGTTTTGTGTGACATGTCAATCAATACCATTAGCACTCTTGCAGTTGTTTCGTTTAAGTTTAGTTTTCTACGTGAAAATTACATTAGCACTCTTGCACTCTTTCCATATTACGAAAGAAATGTTTAACGCTTAAACGGTGTCTTTTTTATAATAGCGTTGAGCTGAAGGTACTTGTTCCACACATTTCGTCACTTCATTACTTTGCATTTTTGTATAGATGTGGTTGGACAAAAGGACATTTATTAGCATCTCATCGTAACAAAGTAACGTTTATGAATGATCCTTTGCAACAGTTACATGATGACGTAAAAACTACAAACAAACTACGTCACTGTATTAAATTTAAATGAGTATGATCTGTTTTGTGTGACATGTCGATCAATAACATTAGCACTCTTGCAGTTGTTTCGTTGAAGTTTAGTTTTCTACGTGGAACTTTCCTTGTATTCACATTAGCACTCATTCACATGTTTCATATAAGTTTAGTTTTATACGTGAAACTTTTACTGTATTCACATTAGCACTATTGCATTTATTTTATATAAGTTTAGTTTTATGCATTAAACTTTCATTGTATTCACATTAGCACTATTGCTGTTGTTTGATATAAGTTTAGTTTTATACGTGACACTTTTACTGTTTTCACATTAGCACACTTGCACTGGTTTCATACAAGTTTAGTTTTATGCATTAAACTTTCATTGTATTCACATTATCACTCGTGCACTTGCTTAAATAATTTTAGTATTGTACGTGAAACTTTCCTTGTATTCACATTAGCACTTTTGCACTTGTTTCATGTAAGTTTAGCCTTATACGTCAAGATTAAATGTATCCATGCATGAAATCGTTGAAATTTGTTTTAAAAAAATGGTGCAGACTTTTTCAATTTATTTATTAATTTTTCATTCAATTCGTTTATCTTTATATTACAAAGCGCATCTGCCATCACTTTCTATTCATATTCATCAGTCATCTTTATGCACAAAACACTACATCACAGCGTAGCAGTACCCATCACCTAACACCCCACCTACTCAACTATCACAACGGCTAGGAACATCCACCCCCTACAAACTCTACATCTCATACACGACAATCGGGAACCGTCGGCACTTTCCGTAAACGATAAAATACGTATTTTCTCGTTTACGGAGAGTGCCGACGGTTTCCGATTGCATACACGACCGTCAACGCATACAGACACTCCTTCATTCCCCGGATCACATTAAGGAACGTCCTGCCTCCCAGGGTCGCCATGATTGAGGACCTTGGACGCTTTAAGGCGGCAGTGAGGAGAGAGGTGACATAGATAACTACTACCTGTAAATGGTTTTAATTGCACAATGCTCAGCATAGTAAGACCTAAGCGTGATGACCGTCTACGGTTTTTGACGAGTACCCCATTGAAGTTGAAGTTGGGGCTACACGTTCTTATGATATATATATTTACGATGACGTGCCGTACTACAGACTTTCATGTTGCCTTATTTTCCCATTTAGAAACTAATAAATATGTACATGTCAAGCTAAGCCTATAGCTATATAGCTTGACCACCGTGACAGTCTCCCCTGTAAAGGGAAATGACTCCCAGTATTTACATAACTAATAAACATATTTAAAGTATAGTACAAAGTGGAATTGGATAAACATATTGTGTTTTTCTAAGTAAATCCCAAAAATACAACACAACATGTTCGTACAAAATATCACACTGCCAGGTGTAGCAATGCCTCCTGAATGTAAATATCAATCATTCTCCAATAATTGAGTGTAAATTACAATTAAGCTACTGCGCTACTTAATTTGATGGTGAAGCATATAAAGTAAACATTCATCAGTAACCATAGATATTGACATTTCATTTCCACTACCAGAAGTATAGCATTGTACACAATGACGTTCTCCCAGACTTTTATTAGTGTAGTTGGTTTTGAAAATGACAGTTGGAAAACAGGAAGACACATGACACAAGGTGACGGCGCGCTTACTCTGTGGCTGTAAGGGACACAGGGCTACTATTAGTGCATCCTCGATATCCTGGGGTTACGCTCAGTTTCGCTCTCTTCACCCCTGGACTATGTCATAGCAAAATTGAAGGCACGAAGACAGCTGTTTGATTGGTCTCATCAACAAGGTGGCGCACACCGAGCCTTCAATTTTGCTATGACATATTCCAGGGGTTTAAAGGGCGAAAGTGAGCGTAACTTACCCCTGGATATCGAGGAGGCTATATAAGTGATGCTGATCACTACCAGGTTAACCATAGCCTCGTGTTAAGACACACGTGGGGCGCTCAGCTGAGGCTCTCACATGCATATGAGTTAATGCCGGGTCAAAGTGTCTCTCTCAGCCAATACTATCTCTCACCTCTCTCACAATTAATAAATATATACATGTCAAGCTAAACCACTAGCTATGTTGCTTGACCACCGTGACAATTTCAAGTACAAGTTATAAACTTTTATCATGTAACTCCTCTGTTATGCAATAAATACACCCATTTCATATTTTTGCACATTAACTCATCTAATATGACCTGGAGCGATTTTGATTGGTTGATCGCATCACACTTTCCCACGATAGGAAAAAATCTGCACTACGTCTCGTAATAAACATGGCGGACGCAAAATTTCAAGTTGGTTTTAAAGTTAAAAAAGATGGCAAAATCAATGCTGTTGTGAGGAAAGTTAAAGAGATAAAGTTTTTATGTGGCAGGCCCACTGGTATGACTGCCAAATGTGTCGCAGACAAAATTATCGCGCACTATGCAGTTTGTTTGCAACATTTAAACAATTTACTGTTTATATTTTCGTTTTTATGAACAAAAATAAGCAATCAAGATTTATGCTTTTCCCTATAATTCAAAATTTCCTGTTATTAACAGCAAAGCCAGGTCAAAGATAGAGAAACAACTGAAAAACAGTTGGCGTCATATATAAGCTGCTTTATGCACAAAATCGAAAACAATCCATAGCTATCATATTTGATTCACTTTATTTAAATTTTAAGAAAATATGATATTCGGAATGAATAGAATATTGATCATATTACACTAGCGTTGATTAGGCCGTGTATTCATACACTGCAAATAGCAGCTGCTGTTACACTCTCATGCCCCAATGCCATTCGGCACACCTCGGCAGATCTACATCTAACTTAGCACTCGGAACTTCTCGGCCGATACGGTCATCTACGTTGGAAGGAACTGGAATCGGGTCGAGGTGTTCCGAATGCTAACTTAGATGAAGGGTACCGGAATCGGCCGAGGTTAGCCGAATGGCACCAATGCAGGTGGGGATCGGGAAAAGAATACAACTGCTGTTACCCACTGCATGTATCGTAGGAGGCGGCTAATGTGGGAACCCCTGCAGAAATGGAGATTGCCTTGGTGTCCTCTATTTGGGGACAAAAAAGCGACCAAAATAAATCTGCTGCTCACATTGCAATATTTGGGATCTTTATCTTTCTTTCTACTTCTAACTTACTTTATTTCCTAACGCCTTGCTTGACAATACCTCACTTTTGACCTTATTGTTGAGTGTTCGCCCAGGTGAGGAAGGCAATGGACTATGTCCCTGGGCCGGGACATACCAAAGCCTTTAAAATGGTAGTCGTTATTCCCTGCTTAACGTTCAGCAATTAGGGAAATGGCAACATGTGACCGGGCGGAATGCTGTGCTAGGTGCCTTCGGCATAGTATATCAGTAAGATACAGACCCTGGATCGTTTTTCTTTACCAAAAGTGCGTTGCGTTTCCATTGCGTTTGCGTTCCGTTTCCGTTGTGTTTGCGTTGCGTTTGCGTTGAGTTTCCGTTGCGTTTCCGTTGCGTTTGCGTTGACCGTTTGTTGTGCGTTTTAACATTAGCGTTGAATGTGCGTTGAACATGCGTTTTGCTGTTTATGTAAGAAAACGATCGATGTGCAGGTTATTTTATTGAGACCTAGCAATTTTACTAGTTGTGTATTCGGTATTTCTTTAAGCTGAATTAAGAGGACACATTATTATTATTTTTTAATATTTAATAAAATGGTGATGAGTCTTCAATTAAGTATTTAAAATATTAAAAAGATTAATAAAGAACGTGATTATGGTTAAATCACGAATGGCAAAAACCGCCACAAATGAAAAAAATATCAATAAATAATTAAATTAAATAAATCAAACAAATTAATTCATTAATTAATAAAATGAAATAAAAATAATGAAATAAATTAAATGAACATAATAACTTCAATAAAATAACTAAATAAATGCAGGAGGGTATAGATGGTAAATTCGGATTACATTTGTAGGTGATGTAGAAGGGTGTAGGTGGTAAAGGAAGTATATGTGATGTACATCTGCAGGAGGGTATAGGTGGTATATGAAGTATAGGTGATGTAGGGGGATATAGGTGGTATATGAAGTACAGGTTGTGTAGGAGGATATAGTTAATAAAGCTGATGGAGGAGGGTATAAGTGGTATAGGAAGTATATGTGGTATAAGAAGTATAGATGACGTATGAGGGTATAGGTGGGTTAGTAAGTATAGGTGATGTAGGAGGGTATATGTGGCATAGGAAGTTAAGGTGATGTATGAAAGTATAGAAAGTAAAGGTGACGTAGGAAGGTAAAGAAAGTAAAGGTGACGTAGGAAGGTATAGAAAGTAAAGGTGACGTAGGATGGTGTAGGTGGTGTAAGAGGGTATAGGTGGTGTAGGAGGGTATAGGTGATGTAAGAGGGTATATATGATGTAGGAGGGTATATGTGGTATAGGAAGTAAAGGTGACGTAGGAAGTATAGGTGATGAATGAGGGTATAGTTGGTGTAAGAGGGAATAGATGATGTAGGAGGGTACATGTGGTGTAGGAAGTAAATGTGATGTAGAAGAGTTATGGTGATATAGTAGGTAAAGGTGATGTAGGAGGGTATAGGAAGTATAGGTGATGAAGGAGGGTATAGTTGGAGTAAGAGGGAATAGATGATGTAGGAGGGTACATGTGGTGAAGGTGATGTAGAAGGGTATAGGAAGTATAGGTGATGAATGAGGGTATAGTTGGTGTGAGAGGAAATAGATGATGTAGGAGGGTACATGTGGTGTAGGAAGTAAAGGTGATGTAGAAGGGTATATGTTGTTCAGGAAGTACGGGTGATGTAGAAGGGTTATGGTGGTATAGTAGGTAAAGGTGATGTAGGGGGTATAGGTGGTGTAAGAGGGTATAGATAATGTAGGATGGTATAGTTGGTATAGGACGTATAGGTGATGTAGGAGGATATAGTTATTTAAGGTGATTTAGGAGGGTATAGGTGGTTATAGGAAGTATATGTGATGTAGGAGGTTATAGGTGGTAGAGGAAGTAAAGGTGATGTAGAAGGGTTATGGTGGTATAGAAGGTAAAGATGATGTAGGGGGTACAGGTTGTATAGGAAGTACGGGTGATGTAGGAGGGTATAGGTGGTGTAAGAGGGTATAGATAATGTAGGATGGTAGAGGTGGTATAGGACGTATAGGTGATGCAGGAGGATATAGTTATTTAAGGTGATGTAGGAGGACATAGTTATTTAAGGTGATGTATGAGGGTATAGGTGGTGTAGGACGTATAGGTGATGTAGGAGGGTATAGGTGGAATTGGAAGTAAATGTGATGAAGGAGGGCAAAGGGGGTATAGGAAGTAAAGATGATGTAGGAGGGCAAAGAGGGTATAGAACGTATAGGTGATGTAGGAGGGTATAGGTGGTATATGTGTGCAAGTATATGTCATGTAAATGTATTCAAGGAAGGATCAATCAAATATCGTTATCTGTGTCTTACTGCCAATAATGATGCATGCATCTTCAACTGCCTATATAGTGAGATGTATGTTTATATGTTTTCCTATAAATTAACATTTCTATGTAAAAGTTTCTGGATTTAACAAACCAACACAAACTTTCTCCAATACCATGGACTAGTCTCTGCTATCAAACGCTATTTAAGAAAATATGATTTCCTGATACAAAGACCTTCCCAGCCAATTACACCTCTCTTGTTTGATATATATTTTTAGGAGTAAATTGATAATTGCATCCATATAGTTAGATTCACCAGATATGTTTTAAAGCACTTTAAGCATCGAAGCATATACATGTCATTCAGATTTCTTGTAACTACAGCCATAACAACCACATTAAGAAGAAAATATTTGACAATTATCATAAAAGATCTTTTTTATGTGTATAATAAAGTTGAGAACATGAAAGACTGTTTACTTTCAAAACCTCCATATAGATTTAAGGGTATGTGATATATAAAAAAGTATACTAATATGACAAAATATTTGAATGTGTATGATAAATTTGAACAAGAGTTACATAGAGTGCGCGTCAGGTGATTTGGTACTCAGTCGCCCGCCGAGCAACACATTTTAATCCCTGTCATGCACAATCCTTGTATTGTCCTACTCAGATCAATTGCTCAGACGACCTGACCATTCGGCATACCTCGGCAGATGTACATCTAGCATTCGGAACACCTCGCCTTTGCTACCGAGCATAGAAAAGGACGAAAGGGTATTCGTAGAAAATGACGAAAGGGTATTCCGAATGGTACATCTAGATGAAGGGTATCGGAATCGGTCGATGTTAGCCGAATGACGTCGACCTGACGTCTCGCTCACCAATAGTTGCGGCGGCCATTTTTGAAAAGTGACTCAAGTTATCCACAAAAAGAGGCGGTCCGTAGTTGTTCTAAATAAGAAAAATAAATTCTATTTTCGGTCCGGATCAGTACGATTTGTTGATAAGTCACCCCCTGTTATTGCATGACATACACAATTAAACCTCCGTTTTATATAAACAATTTTTAAGTGATGATTGAATTTCTGTCATTTTTCATTCTTTTATATATGCCTGTTTCACTCACACATGTTTCCAAAAACAGAAATGGTAGTTAGTTTATAGATGATTTTTTTTTTACAATTTTAATGATGAAATGAATTCCTCCTGAGGAGGCAAACGGTGTGTACGATGCTATCTAAATGAATATGTGTTTTTTTACATAAGTGGTTAATCTAGTGACTGTAAATAAAATACATCTAGAGCCACATAAAAAAGGTTCGTAACTTTGGCGTAAGGACTACAACACAGAAGAGATCACTTTCAAAAACTACCACGGCTATCCCTTTTTAAAATCCTTTAACCAAAGACATATATACATGGACTATACAATAGTGTATGTACTGCGTATATACTGGTTTTATACGCCTCTGTTTTAACCGCCCGATGTTTATTTTTTTAAACAAAACTTTTTTAAACAAAGTGTCTGATCAGAGACGTATACGTTTCTGGTCTGCCGTGCTGACAAAAAACGGTAAATAAAATACTTTTTGTTATTAAACTGATCTTTTGAAAATTTGATGAACATCTATATACAACACAAAACAATTGATTAAAAAAACAATTGATCTAAATTGATCAAATTAACGTAAGCGCACCCAGAGTATATAATATATACGTCTCCGGCGCATATGGAAGGGGATCACCGCACCCCTTTCTTTACAATATGTAGATATACAATTGGAATTGACCAAAAAATGCACCGGTTCAATAGTCAATACTCAAAATGAGCAGCAACCCGTTTTTATTCTGTATGCAATCCAAGGAATTAAGCACACACCACTTCTAAGAATATTGCAGAGGGAGAACCTGTCCGTTCAAGTCTCACAAAGATTATTAATTTATCAATGAACCACCTGATCAGATATATAGCATGGTCCAGCATTAATTGGCTCGTTTCTGTCGAGTGATGCAGTTGTACTGTCGTAAGTGCTGTAACAGAGCCACATTATTCATATTTTTCTTGAAATTGATCCTTATACCAGAGACGTAATATATATATACGTCTCTACGTTAATTTGACTCAATTTTCCCCGTTATCTCACCTGAGGACATTGTTGTTAAATTGAAAATTGGAAGACACATAATCTACACAAATCTACAACTTCAGGATCTCCCTTGCCCATCTGCTGACATCCCTTTGATATCATACCTGTACACAGGTATATAGGTGTATCTTGGGCCTCCTGCTCTCAGCACTGGGCACAGGTGTTTAGTGTAAGTTACATGTACACAAATTGCATACCCAAGTATGCTAAGGGAGTAGATCGAGATTTTCATAATTTAACCAAGATGTTAAATTAAAACTTGTGTATGGTACATGTATATGGAGAAACAAAAATTGTTTTAATCTCATAATTCAATGATATTTTCGAGATAAATAAAACTCTGGAATTAGAAGTCCGTGATTCTAGTTTAGCATCGCATACACAGTTACTGTATTGTATACAATCAAATGTTTGAAATGTCGACCTAACATAAGGAAGCCACAATGTCGTGGATTTCTCATTAAACGGTGATACTACAAAAAATATTGACATTTAAAAACAGCAGACACCAACGTTGAAGTTATTTTGTAAACATTTTCACTGATATATTTCCGTATTTTAGACCGTAGAGGTACCACAGTATATAACTTTTTCAATATAAATATTCCGGCACAGAAACTTGTCACGACGTAGTGCTGTTCAATGACGACATGATTGGATAAGTTCTCACTGTAGAGCAGAAACATATAAAGTATATACGTCTCTGTGTAGAGTAAAACAATGATTGGAAACTGACTTTCCAGCTAAAATTAAGAAATATATTTGATCGATAACATTGAGACTATTTCTGTTTAATTTCCCTCAAACTCGTTCATTTGAAAAAAATTCTCATCAGCGCTCAGGATCGGGACATGCAATGCTACCAGTCTATATTACCCTATTCAAGAGTCGTCAGTTTGGTTTCAATTAAACTCACTGTCTGGAAATTCTGGCTAATTTTACATGGCTGGATACCATCTACATAATGCTATCTTCAGCACAATATGATTCCTCAAAGCTAAACAAATATTAATTCGCAATCTGACGCTATATCAAGTTTCAGGTTTTATTCGAACTTTAGGCCATTGGCCCATCAGTATACAATACATATTATACACAAATCATGGACAATGTACAGATAATGAAGACAATCATATTCCATTATAATACCCTTAATTTGTTTGCCTCATAGATAAATTTTCCTAGTATACACATTTCTTTAATATTATGGACACTCAATAACTGAACGGCTTTAAACACAGATGGTTTTTTCCAATAATAGCTTTTTGATAAAACGTGACCTGAGATTTTGGAATTTAGAACAGACTAATAAAAAATGAAATTCGTCCTCTACTTCAGAGGGGGTGTTACACTGTTTACAATATCTACGTTCTCTAGGTATATTATTATACCTTCCAACTTCTTCAGCCAAAGAATGTGTAAATGTACGGATTCGAGTTAAACAAATGCGATATTTCATTGGTATATATTTTGTGAGGTAAAATTGTAATGATTCTCCGAAATCAATGATATTTTTATACAATAAACATTTTGGAGAGTTTTCCATTGAGGCCATAAGGGATTATATGCCTTGATCAAAAGTTCTTGTTTTATCAATGGTAATAACACATTTTGCTGAGAAATACATGGATTCAACCAAACATCATTAAGACCTAGATTATTCAATTCATCTCTTACTGCTTTAGCCCAGTTGAAATCATTTTTACTACAACATTTTAATAAAAATCTATTGGAAGTGGAAACGATACAATTTCAGATTTTAAGATCTTAAACCAATATTTTGTCATTCTAATTTTTCTCATACAAACTAGAGGTAATCGTCCCAATTCAAGATATACCATGTTGTTATTGGCCGATTTCTTCACTTTTAGTAATTTCTTACAAAAATGTTAATGTACATGTTCAATCTCTAATGCTTTGTGCATACACCAAATTTAACTTGCATAAAAAAGGATACTGCTTACATATGTATATAAAAGGTGTAGCATAGTTTTTACATTTAAGTTTAATGATGAACACTTTGAAGATAGTGCAAACATAGCTTGTCGTCCTTGGATAACTAATTGTTTTTGGATAGAAGTGAATTTATTATTGTAATTTAGAATAACACCTAGGTAAGGAAATTGATCCACACATTCGACTTTACTTCCTTTGTAATACCATTTTTCATCATTATGTAATCTTCTACCTTTTCTAAAAACTACAATTTTTTTTTTCCGTATTTACAGTTAAACTCCATTTTGTAGAGTATTCAAAAAGTCTATCAAGAAGAGTCTGCAGACCCTGTACAGATACCGAAAAAATAACCAAATCATCTGCGTATATTAACAGAAACAAACTTAACTCACCGAAGTCGTAATATGTTGCACCTTTTTCAATAAAGGACATTTCAAAATCATTGATAAAAAGTGAAAACAGCAATGGTGACAAAATTTCCCCTTGCAATAAACCGACATTGTTTTCAAAAAAGTTAGAGCATTTCCAATTAATTGAAACACAGGATTTGACTGATTTATAAAGCGACTTAAAAACAGATAACATTTTCCCTCGAATACCAAGGCTAGTCAACTTGCGCCATAAGCTTAAACTGTCGACAAAATCAAACGCTTTGTGAAAATCTACAAAACAACAATACAATCTTTTCCTAGATGACAATGTTTTTGTTATAATAGTATGTAATGCAAATATAGCATCTATCGTACTCACTTCCGGACGAAATCCGAATTGAGCATCTGTTAAAATATCATATTTTGTACAAACATCTAAAATACGTTTATGAAGTATAGATGTAAAAAGTTTACTAAGACAGCTTATTAAACTGATGCATCGAAAGTTATTAGGGTCATTACGTGTACCTTTTTATGAACAGGAATAATAATAGCAGATGACCAATTTGCAGGAAAACACCCGGCTTCTAAAATATTGTTAAACAGCATACACAAATTGGGAAGGAGTAATTCCTCACAGTTTATAAAGCATTCATTTAACAAACCTTCCAGTCCATGGGCTTTGCCAAATTTCAAATTTCGAATAGCAGATTTTACTTCATTAAAAAGAATCGGTGCATCTAGTTCATCATACATGATATCTTTATCAATGAAAATGTTGTCCTGTTGAATTGAGTCATCATCGTTTTGTACATTTGACAAATTTTTAAAATGATCATATAGTTGCTCGCCTGTCAATAATGGCGAATTACTTTTTTTCTTAGAAAACTTTCTGTAAAAATACCTAGGATTGTGTTTTCTCATATGTTCCAGCATGCCACCTTTAGTACTTAAGTATTGCCTTTTAGACTTAGCTTCCATTTTTTTATATTCCTTTTTCTTACTAATAAGAACAGCATGAGTATTATGACTTTTGTTACAATTAAAACTATGCAGTGCATCCAAACACTGCTTACGCAATTTTTTTTACATGATCATTAAACCAGGGTTTATTATCTCTACTGGCAACAGTAACATTTACAATAACAGGGGGCGTGGCTTTGGTCATAAACATATCAGGTGGTTTCTTTAGAAAGAAGGGTTCCATAATACCTTGCAATGTCTTTGTAAAAGTATCAACACATGTATCAATAGAGTCTGGATTTAATTCTTAAGTAATAACAACCGAGTTGTTTAAGTTATCTGAATGAACTCTAATAGCTTCCATAAACTGATGTTTATATTCATCCCTCCATTTATATAAATGTCTACTCTCCAAGTCTTGCTCGTCTAATTATGATCCCTTAGAAAGAACAATGGAACATATTTCCACATGTAAAGGTGCGTGGTCAGAGAATTCAGTAAAATTACAAACTTTAATTTTTTTAACAATGTGAAAAAGACAGAAAGGTATTAAAAGGTAATCGATTACACTAATTTCATTTGAGCCACAAAAAGCAAACTCACTAGATAGATCATAAGAATCTCTCCCGTTCATAATTTTTAGGCCAGAGGACTTACAAAGATTAAGTAACCTAGTGCCAAATTCGGTAGCACCTGGATCAGGTTTTGTTTCTAACTGGTAACAGGCGTTCCTCACCACTATCGCTAGTATAAACTAACACAGGTTCAATATGTGAACGAATCCGTTCATGTATATTATCCAAACAAATGAAATCATTAGAAGTACGAGTACGACTATTGAAATCGCCATTCACCATCACATTTTTATGTACAGAATATTCCATTAACATATTTTCTAGAACTTGGAAAATATCACATTCATATAACTGGTAATAATTGGACGAGCTGGGTGGAATATATGTAAATATCAAAACTAGGTCGTTTGTATGGGCGGTTAAACATTGGTCAACTGTTACCGGGATAATGGGATCAAACAAAGCCTCACCTACATCAACAAACTTAGCTATGGTATTGCGTACAGGAATGACAATTCCAACACCTTGCGTACTTCGCGTTAAATGTCGAGGTAGTACAACTGATTTGTATTCATCCAGCTCCAGCTTAAAGTCATTTGGAATCCAGCACTCCGACAAAAAGATAATGTCATAAGCAAATATGAATTTTCGGAATTCGGTTACCAACAGTTTGCTATATGACCATGGCTGTTCTTGATAATCGCCTATTCCTTCGATGGTGACAGCTACAGGCGTTGAACTTGTGACGTCACAGCCGATAGGGGCCAAATCACCACAAGTCACACAGAAGGACAGGTGGAAATCATATGACCGATTTTTATGCGGTTTTCGACATTTTTGTGTTTGGATCATATAGAATAATAATATATTAATTTATATTTTCGTTCAGGGTACACTTTAATAAGAGCCAATACAGATTGATTTTGATGGTTTTACGTCCGCTATTGCGTACGGCCTTGCGGGCCTTTCAGTAGACGACCTTCCAGTACAGGCGTGTGCTCTGGCTTTACTGAAACGGGGAGGCTAAGCGTGAGGTACCGGTGAGGTGTAGTGCACCCCCGCTGAGCTAAGGCCACCCCTGATAGCGATCATGGTCATCGTAACTAACACACCGGTCTGTTCTGGTTTGTATATCCAAGTAAATTAGCAAAAGGATTTTGATATAAGATGACTTCACACGTTAGGATTTACCACGGCATTAGATGCTATCCGTGGATTTACATTGTGATTTTGCTGAAATTATCATAAAATAGTTACAACTAGAAACATAAATTTATGATTTTAAGTAGAATAAAATGTGCTTAGAGATATAAAAGAACTTAAAAGTATGAATTTAAATAGATAGTGTAAAGTTTGATTTGTTCTTTTGAAATTCGGAATGAATACTAAACTCATTCAACCTCTTGACACACGAATCAGTTGCTAATCGTTTATCTGAAAGAAGTTACACATAGTTCCATACAAAAGGACGGTGTTATATACTGGACATGTTTGTGCCAATTATAAGATATAAATGATATATTTTACTTGAAATTATCATAAAATAGTTACAACTAGAAACATAAATTTAAGATTTTTAAGTAGAATAAAATGTGCTCAGAGATATAAAAGAACTTAAAAAATATGAAAATTTAAATAGATAGTGTAAAGTTTGATTTGTTCTTTTGAAATTCTGTATGAATACTAAACTCATTCAAGCTCTTGACACACGAATCAGTTGCTAATCGTATATCTGAAAGAAGTTACATATAGTTACCATACAAAAGGACGTTGTTATATACTGGACATGTTTGTGCCAATTATAAGATATAAATGATATATTTTATTTCCTATCAAAATACCTATTTGTGGCAGATTTAAGAAATGAAATGCTGAAAAATAAAACTATTAAGTATGTTAGAAAAATATTTTAAAAGAAATGTTGCTGTCATTCGTCAGATACTGACCGCTCAACCCCTCTCCCACACACTTTAAAATAAAATAGAATACGGTACTAGTGATCTAAAACATTTGAATTAAATTGATATAAAATATATAAAGCACATTCAGATATAATTATAGCGTAACTTCAAATTAATAAACACTAATCTAACCTACTAATCCCTTGTTATCTATACCTCACAAACCATACGTTTCCGACGCATAATTAAAAGGGCATTAAGTGTTACTCATCTTCATTCTTCATTGTTATATACCCGAAGTTAGAACACACACACACACACACACACACACACACCCTCGTGCACGGTGGTCGTCTTTATACTTTCCCTGTTTAATATTTCAATTAAATTAAAATGATAAGTAAAATTCAATCAGAGACGTATACAACGTAGTATAAGCTATTTAATAAGTTACAATCATGTTTGTTGGGACTTATCCTGATATGTCGGAGTAATCATTCTCCCCAAATTTTGGTTGAGATACATCTAATTTATCCTTCCCAAATTCTCAGATTTCGTTGGAGAAATTTTATCTAGATACGTCGACAAAGGACGTATCTGCGTCCACAGGGACCCGAGAGTCGAAATCATTCCGTGGGTGCGGTTGGAAGGAGGGGCGGTACTTATTTCGAGCAATAGTGTTAACCACTAAAACATCTAATTTATACTTCCTAAATTCTAAGATTAAGTTAATCTACGTGGCGCCTTATCACAACAACAACAAGAACATCTAATATTACTCAAAATGACGGTCAAGAGAAAGCAATAAAAAAACTTTGGTTCAAAGCTGTTTTAAGGATGGAATAACATAAGTAATTCAGATTTCAGATTACGTTTTCATCAATCGGACAAATGAAAATGTGTAACTTGAGGTAAAGCACGGAATTAGATTATCTAAGTCCGTGAGTACAGCAAAAAAATATGATTAAGCGTAACAGGGTGCATAGAATGTATACATGTATGTTGTGTTGTAAGATGTATAGATAAGATACATATAACTTACGCTCGGCTTCAATATCATTCATATAAATACTGATTATAATTATCAAATAATACCACTTAAGAGAATATCATAAGAATTATACCTATTTGAGATATAAGTAGAGAAGAACGATTTTAAGAAAAAAACAATCACACGGAATTCGCTTGCAGCATTTTAGTTGGATTTGTAAGGTAATACAGGAATAATACTCTATGCAAACACATCACTTCACTTGTTTTTTTTTAAATATGATGATATTCATATCCAATATTTTCCAAACACAAGTTTCATATTTTATCTCCTTTTGGACATTTGCTATCGCCTAGTTTAAGTAAGAACAAGCAATTACAAGTATGTAACTTAGTTTGGGTTGTTAATTATTTTTCGACAAGTTGATTAAATATTTTTTAGCAACAAATTCAGAATTTGAGACTAAAAAATAAACTACCCACTAGACGTATCCATATGTATTGTTGATGTCGAAGAACCATTTTTCAAGACTATTCCCGTAACTTCACCTTGAAAATATAGAAATAAAAAAAAAAGATAAGTGAGAAACCACCAACATAAAATATACTTATAATCTTATCAATTCATAAAAAAGGGATGTGTTTAGGCGTCGTGTAGATTTACTGATTAGATGTTAAATGTAATGTACTGTTGAGTTACAAACGGATGCCATGAGAAGTTTAATTCCATTTCAAAACGAATTATCAATATCCTCCAAAAGTCGGCGGACAAATCATCATTCCAAATTATTTTTTTGGTGCTGACAGGGAACATGTTGCCTATAAGTACATCTGCATCTGCCGCTGTGCAAATAACACGCGAGCGCTGTATAGGTAAATACAGGTCAGAGTTAGGGTCAGAGACCGACACGCTTCCGCGAGTAAGTACATCTAAATTGAAGTCCGTTTTTGGTTTACTATGAACGGCGTTTTAGGAGCGTGTTTAATTAAACTGTTTGTGTGCGTTTGCGTTGAATTTCCGTTGCGTTTTCGTTGCATTTCCGTTGCGTTTGCGTTGCGTTTGCGTTGAGTTTCCGTTGCGTTTCCGTTGCGTTTGCGTTTCGTTTGCGATGCGTTTGCGTTTAAACGGACAAGAGAAACGCTCCAGGATCTGTAGCACTATAAAATCGGCATCAGATCCACGCTATCACAAGGAGGCATGCACACCAACATACCCTGTCTCCTGCATACACACATACATGCACGCTTACACAACACACATGGAGGCACGTCCTTAAATGACATCAGTTGTTAATAGGACGTTAAACAAAATTAAACCAAACAAAACTACACTCTCATGGTGATATCTTTTAAAAAAATAAATATGTATTTTTGCATATACAGTAATATCCCCTAGATTTTTTTTTTGGGATATAACTTGCGTTGACCATGTAGCTCAGTTGGTAAGAGAAACAGCACACAAACCTGAGATCCGGGGTTCGAATCCTAGTCCAGACATTTTCTTTTCAGACATGATTGATCAAAGCTTATATCTATGACAGAAAACACAATTCAGTCAATCAAAAGAACATGTTGGTTACTAAGTAGAAGTTTACATAAAATATTACCATATTTTACCCCCGTCACCATGAAAATGGAGCAAGGTCTTGCATTCCAGCTGCTAAAAACAGTCTCAAGTTGCTGATTTATACTGGAGAGTTTTTCCATCAAAGCAAGGGAGAATAATGAAAGCTTACCACAAAAAAAAAGAATTTTCTTAAAGAGTTAGTGGCGTAGCTAGTTCTGATGAATCACCTAGGTCTCTTATTTAATGCTCCACTTGTATTGTTCGATGTACGTGACAAGAATTGAGGAGACAACCATTACAAGAGAGCTAACGATGACATTAACAATTTAAAATGAAATAAACACATGATACCTTGTGTAACACAAGACTCTCGTTGTTAACACAACCATATTTCAGAGTCTGGTGTGTTTTGACAGGGGCATCTGTATCGGATAACGGTCCTTTAAATGAACAGACTATTTTTTTCTCGTACACATTACTGAAGTGGCTGGAACAGTGCATACATGTAAGTACTCAACTTGTAAACAGTAAACATCTTGCTAGGTTTGACTCGTATTGATGGGTGGTGGAGATACTGGAGTCGTGTGTTTAACGTTTCGCGTCATTCTGGGGAAAATAAAAACAAATGCTTCATCGACGGCACACGCAATGTAAATCTAGGTCAAATTCTTGCAAGGTAACGCCTAAATTCAATACCATTATCCAGTTTGTGGCTATAAAATCATCCATACCTATCGCCAATGTGAGAGATCTGAATACAAAAGATTTTCCCCAAATCCTTTTTTTTAATTGCAACATTACCCTCCTGTGACGGTCATTAACAAGGTATGATCGACTCACGCATTCCAAATGTTTCTGCATTATAAACAACGCTCTGGGGATGGTTAGGTATCCATCCCGGGCTTTGAGACGAGTTAAACGAGTTATGTTTGAGTCAAGGATCCGAAACCTCATGCAGTGTTGTCAACATTCCTAGGATGGTCAAGTAAACACCCGGCAGCAAGTTGCTCCTTGTAATTGATATGTTCTGTTCAAAATAATATTTAATATAGGTTTCAGGGTTTAACGCATCGCCTCTTCTATTTCCACAGTAGTCTAGACCGATTTTGATTCCCATTTTTTTCGCCCCAATCATCACCGATGAGACCTAGAAGGACGAAGCTGCGGTATGATGCAGTGTCATTCATTTTTGCCATACTGTATCTATTACTGAATTCTAAAGGTGTAATCACGTGTGTGGGTGTGTGGATGTGTCTGTAATGTTCATCTTTCAAGCACACAGGGATGTATGAGTGCTCTGGGTGCATTTTTTAAAATTAAGGAGCCCGATTCCACTGCGATCACCTAAAATTTCGTATAACTATAGCTTTCTTCCATACATCTTTAGAGAAAAGACCTACCCTGCTGGACTTCTACGAAACAAAATAATAAAAATGATATAAATTTAATTAAACCATCTTTCAGTGTGGCACACAGTGTTGACACGTTTTAACTAGGGAACCACACGACAGTACACTGGAGAAAATTAGTGTAAAATTACACTCAGTTTGACTACGCATTGGTTAATGATATTTCCGTAAGTATTCATATTTCACAAAGGCCATGCTGAAACATTTCACAAAGTAAGTAATGATCGGTGACATCTATTGAAGACTTGTTTATTACCGCGTAAAAGGACCTCGTACATTTCGCTTTATTTTGTGCCCAGCAATGACACCTTCCTTATCATAAAATCGCGGCATTTGTCTGGCGTAGCATTATCCAGTAACTACACGAGACCACTGCGCATTTGATAATATATAAATATTTATGATAATAATGAAGTTGTATAACTGGGTGTTCTGACAAAGAGATCTAAATACGGACTAGTTACTGTCACGCATCCGCATTCAACCTATCTCGAAGATAAGTGGTAATGACTTTGATGTTTAAATATTAAAGTGTTTTGAATAAATTTCAAAACAGCCGTGATGGTACTAAATTATCTACATCATTTCAGTTATGAAGAGTAACAAGCATAAACTAGAACTGTAAGCTAAAGGCTAACTAATACCCCCGCTCCTATATAAACCAGAACTTTAAGCTAAAGGCTTACTAAGGCAAAGCAAATAGTCTTCCACCAGTAACAGGTATTTCGCACAACTACATAAGATACTGATCATTCATGCAAAGTTTCACTGAAATCCACCTGTTCGTTAAGGAGGAATTTTCCGGGCAAGTTACTGCGGACGACAGACATCCAGACATCCAGACAGGGTGGTTCCAGTATACACCCCCTAACTTCGTTGCGGGGGTATAAAGAAGAGTAAGACAGGGATAACCTCAATAATGAACGTATGACGCCCATCGAAGTGAATGCACCTTCAAAATAAGGAAATTATCACAATTCCGTCTTTGCGTATTGCAGAGTTATCTTCTCTTGTGAGCAGGTATTTATTGTTACGTCGTTGGTTTGTGTGAGAAAAATACGTCGTTTNTTGATTGTTACGTCATTGGTTTGTGTGAGAAAAATACGTCGTTTTCACAAACAAATGACGAAACAATCAGTACCTGCTCACAAGAGAAGATAACTCTGCAATACGCAAAGACATCATATGCACAACTGAATTACACTGCACCATACAGTTGCGATATCATTTTAGGAACCATCGGTGATGCTAGGGGCCAAAAAGAATGAAGTTCAGATTGTTCCAAACTACTGGTGAAAATAAGATGTGCGTTAAAGCCCTTCATATGATGAATTTAGACGAGTAATGGTAAAAAGTGTGAAAAGTGTTTATTATGAACGGTGATACTACAGCAAACCTCAGAATCTACCACCTTGTGTCTTTTAAGACGAAAGTACTAGTAGTGTGGGGAATCCTTCTGATAAATGTCCCATCTTTTGATTTCATTTTCAAGTTTATTTAAATATTTGATAATTTCCATTTTTCCGAGACAATTTTTTTTTGGGAACAAATAACTAACGTACTATACTTTATTATGCTACACGATTTTATGTAATTTACATATTAAGCATTAGCTTATTAATGTTATCAAGAACAAACTGTGTAAAAAAACATTAATAAGTTTACAAAAACATCTATATGTAAATACTTACTTCAGTTCTCATTGGTAAGTTTTACCGTTAGATTTAAGGAAAATACTTTAACTCCTATCCAAACAAGTTTCTCTGCTGGAGATTAAAAATGTTGGCACCCTCCTGTTATCGTACACCTTAGTAAGCTGTCCCTATTGTTCTAAGAACAGACCAAGGAAAGCAGCTCAAGTAGGAGAGTCCACTGTAGATCATAATGGACTCATCCATATCAATGCATGGAAGACTTTACTAAAGTTACATAGGGGTGAGTCGAGGTGTCATTTATTTGAAGCTCATGAGGGAAGATGTGATGCAGATTCATCAGTTTGGAAATATGTAATATCAAAGTTTTTCTTTATACACAAGCAATGTACTATAAAGCGTGTTGCAACGTTTCAAGACCGACAAAAGGGGGCGGGAGGAGGGGACCAACTGAGTCATCTGAACCGATTCTGACACCAGTAACCTTATGATGTGTGTAAGTCGTCTGGGTCGAGTGACTTGTTAAAGATACAATTTCGTCACATCATAATACAGGTAAACAATACAAATCGCTCACTCAGTCATACCAAATTTGTTCTCACAATATGGTCCAAAATAATTTAGAATCATTTTCATATCGTATTTTGCCTTTCTTGGCAAAGAAAACTCATAACATTTAATTCAGTTCGTTTTGGGTATAGTGAAAAGAGTCGGAAAATAAAAACTGAAGTATCAATAGTGCTATGAAAAAATATGTACCTAAAACATCCTGCACGCTTAAGTTCCTTCAATTTTTATCAGGAGATGAGTAACGCGATTGCGTCACAACTGCAAACCATGAGCAGTGCTGTATATACCGTAAATTGAGAAATTTTACGATGATTAAACTTTTACTGGTTTTCTTCTACAGTTGGTTCATATTCATTGAATACTGTGCATCAAAATTAAAACTCGCATGTTTCGGAGAAATTCATTTAAAAATTAAATAACAAAAATATATCATTATTTACGGTCGATATTATTTGGATGCATTTTTCAAATAAATTGTTAACTGGGTAGTCGGGTGGCACGCTAGATAACGAACTCGCGTTCACTTCGATTTCCCTTTGTGTCAGAAGGGAACCCTAGGTTATTTTCTCACAGCTGATGGTTTGTTTTTATTTTGTTTCACGTCCTTTTAACAGGTAATGTCATTGATGGACGTGCCTTATGTATGCCGGAGACATGGTATGTTTATGTACTTGTCTTCTTGTGATAGCGTGGATCTGATGCTGACTTTATAGTGCTATCTCACTGAAATACGATGCCGAAGGCACCCAGCACAGCATTCCACCCGATCACAAGTACAATGACAACAGGTGAACCAGTTGTTGCCATTACCCTAAATGCTGAACGTTAAGAGGAGAATAACAACTATCATTTTAAGAACTTTGGCTTGTCCCGGCCTTGGAAAAGAACCCATTGCCTTCATCACCTGGACGAACGCTCAACATTAAAGCCAAAAGTGAGGTGTTGCCAAGCAAGGCGCTAGGAACTATGAGCTAGTTACAAGTACCTAGAGAAATAAAGATCACAAATACTGCAATGGGTGCAGCAGATTTATTTTAGTCGCGTTTGTGTCCCAAAGTAGAGGGAAGAAAAACAAATCCCCAAATATACAGGAGGTTTCCACATTAGCCGCTTTTTACGATACATGCAGTGAGAAACAGTAGGTGTATTAAGTACTCTCTTAAAGAATCATACTTACTCGGATGATGAATCTAACATCAAGAGTATTCCGAAGGGACTCTAGCTTGATTTCTCAGAGTTGAACAAAGATTGTACTTTCTCGGATGATGAATCTAGCATCAAAAGTATTCCGAAGGGAACCCGAGCTTGATTTCTCACAGTTGAAAAAAAAGTACTTTTATAACTTATCTCATAAATAATGATACTAATTCGAATATATATAGAAACAAGAGTACCGCGGGGCGAAACAATATACGCCCGTCGAATGTCATATAGTGTTATATGCTTTCTTACATTGAAATAAGATCTGCATCATTCTAAGATAGGTTAGCTGATATGCTATAAAAAATGTAGAAGAAAATCTCCAGACAAAAAAAATCAAATTCTGAAATGAACAAAGGGCAATAACGTTTGCAAACATCGTCGAATCAACATTCTTTTATTGGGAGACACAACTTCATATCATGATTATAATGTATACCAAGTTTCAAAGAGATCAGTCGAACAATGTAGGAGTAGGTTGCCGGACAGACAAAAGTTTACGGCGGACGTCCGGACGTCCCCTGTAACATGAAAAAGTGACCCGCGTAGAAAACCTTACTGGGGGTCATTTTGTTACGATAAAAATCTTACCCGGGGTCGTTTCTCTACGTAGAAATCCTACCCGGGCAGCCGTAGAAAACATACCCCCTAACTATATATTTTTACTTCGTCCTGTGAACAAGTGACACCATAGAAAAGCGACCCGGATCTTAGGAAAAAGACCCACCAACCTCCAATCACGAACATATACCAATGATAATGATTGCTCTCCTCTATTAGAGCATCTAATCCACCCGCCCATCCGCTCAAAGGTCAAGGTCGAAATTGCTTTAAATAGAAGTTTACCGAAAAATCTGGTCATCAAGCTGCATATCCATAAATTTCGATGGATTTTTTTTTCGGCACACGTTTTAATGAGACTGGGGTAGGTCAAAAGTTAAGAAGGTCACCAATATCGATACTACAAATGGAAGCTCAACGGATATTGTTGGTATCATTTATGCAACTGTATATTTCTGACAGATATCAGTACCTGGATAAACGCAAACATTCTAAAGCCTAATCCGGAAAAGACGAAACTAATCGTCTTTTCCCCAAAGTGTCAACAAAAATGGCTCTCCAGCTCAAAGTCGGTGCCAGACCTATTGTGACTGTCCAAGCTGTTAAAAACCTAGGGGTATACTTTGATTGAACGCTATTGTCAAATCCTGTTACAACCAGATCAGGAACAGTATTCGGCAGTTTATAACTGCAGATGCATGCAATATGTTGGTGCATTTACTTGTTACCTCTCGGTTGGATTATGGTAACGCCCTGCTCTGTGGTATATCTGACAAAACTAACTAGTCGTCTTTAGAGAGTCCAGAACACTGCAGCACGGCTAGTTACTCGTACTCGAAAGAGAGAGCACATCACACATGTGCTATATTCATTGCACTGGTTACCTGTACGATACAGGTCGCAGTACAAAATGTTGGTGTACACATACAAGGCACAAGGAACAGCTCCCCAGTATCTACAGGACCTTGGTACCCTGTATCAGCCGTCACGATCACTGCGGTCGGAGTCAGAATCATTGTTGTGCGTCCCAAAATCTCGTACTGTGACCTATGGAAACCAGTGTTTTAGGAGGGTTTCGGCCACGTTGTGGAACAGCTTACCATCTGCTATTAGAAAGTCAAATACTCTGGCAAAACTCAGGATAAACATCAAAACTCACCTCTTCATGTCTGCATTTTTGGTTCTTTGCAAAGACGTCATGTAAATACCACCCTTTGTTTATTCATTTATGTGCACATTGCGAGGATTATCTGCTTGCTTAATGTATAAAAGCGATAGTAAGCCTCTGTTTTTTGTTTCACAATTATAACTACTTATATATATTACTATTATCAATATGGTGTCAAGCGCTTTAGAGTAATTTTACAAATTACATAGGGCGTTATATAAATGTTGTATATTATTTGTTATTTATTATTATTATTAGAGAATTAACACATATGCTACCACTTCTTTTGATGGCAGTACCTGTATTTATCTATTTATCTATTATTCATATGTTTTTATATCCACTAAGTATCCTAAACATAGAGACGTTTTCAAAAGACAATTTGCGCGAGATATACCATATATGAAATTATATGCAAGTCATATCTAACAAAGGACAACTTTCTTTGGCCAAAGAAACAAAGGACACGGATTTTTACACAACATGAACTTACTAAAGCAGATGTGAAATCATTGCTCTGGAAGGGTAGATACATTTCCTTTTTTTATTATAAAGTTTAACAATATCTACTCGTAACAGGAACCGTTACACCATAAGGTGCCGAAGCTTACCAAGTAGACGCAAGTGATGGATCAGAAAATGATCGCGATGCCATAACACTAGGGTTGTCAAACCGGTCTTAGTTTTGTAACCGGTAGATCAGCATGATAAGTTACTCGTGTATTCGAGGTTTACACAGGAAGTAAGTGCATGTAACCTCAGTAATCTTTTAGTAAGATTACAATTACAGTTATTCGTACTCGAAATTATGTGGTAATATTATTCTTTAGAACAAAATTTGCTTGACAAACGTGTGTACTGTTCAGATTATCTTAACATCTCGCATGTAAAGGCGGTTCTATCTCAGAAAGTTGGTATGTCATTTTATTCTGGCTTCCTTTTAAAATCTGTTTAGATTTTTTTATGGTATTGTCGACATCTCTTTGTCATTATTTACATAAGAGTACAAAATTAACACTAACATGCAATCCCTGAACACGGTGTTTATTACAAAACTTCCCAATTTTGGTCACATACAGATAGTTTGTAGGTCTAAGCCAGGGAAACATGGGGCTCCCAAAAGGGGTAAGTAAATGTCCGACTTTTCGGTTAAGGATTTTGGTAACCGGTTCGTGATCTTTCGCCCGAGTAACCGGTTAACCGGCTAACCGTTGACAACTCTACATAATACATCTACATACCAAATCTATAACATCGGTTAATATCTAAATGACGACCAATCAGGACCCGACCTAACACGGACACATTGTCAAATAAAAAAGCAACGCAGATTGCAGTAGTGTTCGTAGTGACACTGCACACTTTTATATAGGGATATTGGACAATGCATACATTTCGACTAATCAGAAGCCAGTCTTCAGCAGCCGTTTTGCGGAAGATTATGGCATTTTCCCCCATCTTCAAGAACACGATTACTATATTCAATTAAACAACTTTTATTGTGGTCCATCAATCAGAACAGAAATTAGTGTAGCCTAAAATGACTGGGCAAAGGATAGGCCATGATTAAGATCTGTTCGGAAACTTAACATCGAATATCATCAGTGACTACATGTATAATGTAAAAGAGTGGATTAATTAGGTTGCCTTACAAGCGTCAGCTGTAAGGAATTTCCGTTTAGCTTAGCGGTAGAGCATCGGGATTGAGAGCCAAAGGTCGCGGGTTCGAGCCCCAGCGATGGCACTATCGTTATCACTTGTCCTCGTCCTAATACAAATTGGTGCCGTTGACCCTCACCGTTCAAGGTAGTTGAACCCTTGGCGGGGAGTCAAAGAACGTGGTTGGTGTTTGAAAAAAGGGGAGAGTAGTGTTGGTTTGGTTTGGTTTAGTATTGTTTAACATCCTATCAACAGCTATGGTCATTTAAGGACCCCCTCCCCTGTATGCGAGATGCATGTATGTAGTGTATGCATTTAAAAGAGTGGATTAATTAGGTTGCCTTACAAGCTTCAGCTGTGGGGAATTTCCCTTTAGCTCGGGCTGGAGAGCCAAGGGTCGCGGGTTCGAGCCCCAGCGACGGCACTATCTTTATCATTTTTCCTCGTCCTACTACAATTATATGTAACTACAGTACACCTCTATTACTATAATACTTGTATCTCTCTGTACAACCACGCATGCTTTTACATTAAATTTTTATATGTTACATATCTTTGTATACCATTGTAAGTTAAAGGTGTTGTGATAAAATAAAATAAGAGGCGCAGAGGGCCTGTATCACTCACATGGATAATAAAGCAACCATGGGAAATTATTCTTATTACAAACAATCCCTCCAATGGTACAGAAGAAGAAGTATTTTAAAGAATTAAACCTCAAATTCCCCCATTGAGCCCCACAACACTGCACCCAAAGGGTCCACACCCATCATCTATATAAAATTAAGACCCTTTGCCTAAGGATACTCAAGGCCAAATTCGGATAAAATCCCTCAAATGGTGCATTAGGAGAAGGATTTTAAAGATTAAAACCTCAATTTCCCTTTTTAGCCCCGCCCTCTGCACCCAAAGGGTCCCCACCCACCGTCTATACAAGATCAAGTCCTTTTTGCCTAAGGATGCTCGAGACCAAATAAGGATAAAAACCCCTAATCCCTATGGAAGAAGTGGGGTTTTAATGATTTTACCTCTATTTCCCCTATTTGGGCCCGCCCCTCTCCACCCAGGGGGTCCACACCCACCATTTTAACAAGATTGAGTACCCTTTGCCCAAGGATGCTCCGAACCAAATTGGGAGGAAATCTCTAAATCCCTGTGGTAGAAGAAGGATTTCAAAGGTTTACCTCTATTTCCCCTATTTGGCCCCACCATCTGCCCCCAAGGGGGGAGGCACACCCATCGTTTATACAAAATGTATTGCCCTTGGCCAAAGGAAGCTACAGGCTGAATTGGGATGAATTCATTTAATCCCTATGGTAGAAGAAGGATTTCAAAGGTTTACCTCTATTTCCCCTATTTGGCCCCACCATCTGCCCCCAAGGGGGGAGGCACACCCATCGTTTATACAAAATTGAATTCCCTTGGCCCAAGGATGCTCCAGACCAAATTGGGATGCAATCCCTTTATCCCTTACGGTAAAATAAGGATTTCAAAGGTTTTACCTCTATTGACCCTATTGTCCCCCGCCCCTTTGCACCCAGGGAGTCCAAACCGACCATGAGGGGGGANATCCCTTTATCCCTTACGGTAAAATAAGGATTTCAAAGGTTTTACCAATCAGTCAATCAATCAAATCTTTCATTTCTCTGTTAAGAGATTTAGGCCAAGAATTCAGCGTGGTTTTGAAATGTCCTATCATGACGTCGTTGTACTATGACGTCAACAATTTATGCGTAGACCCAATTACGTTTACTCCGGAAACGTCATAGAAAAATACATTGAATTACTTCATATTCAAACGATCATATAAAACTATTACGATCACCTAGAATCACATTCTATACCTCTATAGAAAGCTTAAATAATTATCTATCACTTTATATAACTTCATGTAATTCAGCAGTTAGTGCCGAGTGACGAGAAATAATGCAATAACTGGCTTACTGCAGTTTATTCTTTCCAGTGTATTGACTTCATCGTTATACTTACTTATTGATTATCTCCCCTTTCTTTCAGCATTATGAAGGATACACTCAGACTGGGCTATTGAGAAGAAAGACAAACTTACCAGGTTCTGATTAGTACTCACTCACACAGGTACATGTAAAATATCTGCAGTGTAGGCTTTGTGAAAAGATTGTCCAGGTGAACATTTTTTACTCAATTTTTCTGTTTTGTTCGAGTTGGGAAGCATGCAGTAAGCCAGTTATTGCATGATTTCTCGTCACTCGGGTGTAATAAATCCCTTGTAACTCGAAAACCCTGCAATAACCTTTCCGTATAGAAACAAAAACAAAAAACACACTAAATATTCCCTTTTTATATATATACATGACGGCAACCTGATTTATTCTAATATTGTGTAAAGCTGATGATGTGTATGCATTTCACTTAAATATAATGTAGAGCCGTGTGTTTATGATGATATCTATTCATACTTCTTCGGGCTACTCTGTATGACTGCTATTGGCAGCTGATATATGATATCTGCCAGTGTCGTTAATATTGGTGTATCATAATTGGAGCCTGTAGATAATGGCATAGTGTCATGTTAGTCTACAGGTTCAAGGCTGTAATTGGGGGGAGCCAGGAAAAGACAGCATAGTCTGCATGGTCACATGGTACATATATATATTAACTACTGGTAGATAATAAAGGTACTAAATGTTGTAATTATATTAGTGTATCCTACTGGAGCTTGTAGATAATCATCTGTTAGTCAACAAGTCCATGGCTGCAATTGAGGGGAGCCCCGGCAAAGACAGCCTATAGCATGCGGGCGTTCACAGGATACAGCAATATATTACATAAACTGACAGATGAAATGATAAATGATATCACAATTTGATAAGAGTAATTAATATAAGTGTATTCTAATGGAGCCTGTTGATAATCATCTGTTAGTGTTATCCTATCAGTCATTACGAGGGGATTGTGTTCGACAGCCACATCTAGTATTACATTTCTTATGTTTTATTCAACATGGTACTATCAATATCACGAATCTATTTTCTACTGCAAAAATGTAAACTGGTCAGAAAACAGGTGGCAGGGACTGGCTGAACCACCTGTTGTATACAGTTCATATCACATCATTTACACATATCCAATAAATTTATTCAATTTTCTTTTTTAAAACTATTATGTTTTTATAGCTATGAAATACTATAATGTTCTTCTTTCTATTGTATTAGAATACTACAATAATATTTCTTATATTTTTGTTCAACTTATTGTATACATAGAGGATCTGTCATAAGGTTCCCTTCATATTAGATTTATGATACAAGTTTTGGATTGTTCATGTTTGCGAGCCTCTGGCGAGCAAATATGAAAAATCCTAAACGAGTATCAAAAAATCTAATTGGAGGGAAACGAATGACAGATTCTTTTTATCATATGATACAAAGTAAATTGCATAGTAGTTGTGATCTGAAGTGAATATTTTGCACATTGCCACCTCTGAAACGATAAAAATGGCGTCCACTTCACAATGACGTGACGTCACATTGATTGTCCCTATTCGATTGTGACGTCTTTTCCGGAGTGATATTAAACACGTTACATAAACATAGTTGATGTATTGGCTTTATGACACTGCATACTACTGTATTCATATGATAAAAGTACATATCATGCTGAAATTATACATCCATTTTAATTAAGTTTATCTTATTTGTCTGGTACTAATTTTAGCCTACAATAGTAAAAACTACTGAATTTCGCTATAGCCTACACGTTTCCCGTCCAGGATCTTAAATATGGCCTCTTGACTTTAAAGCTACGTTTGAGCGCTTCCTGGAATGTATTTAGTCCTTACAAGGAAAAAAAGAAATTCCACAGTGTAGATTATTTATCTTAAACATTAAAACAATACATATAACCAAAAATCAGAATTAAACAAATGAACATCTTGTGTATCAATTACATTAGCGTGTGAATACACATCTCTGTAGGGAAATTCTGTAATGTAACTGTTTGATATATGCATACAAATAATTGCCGTAAACTTTCTTCAACAACACATTTGTTTATTTGTGTTAAAGTTTTAACATTTAAATAAAGATGAGAACTTATAAGAAAATTAAATACATTTATAAGTCGATATGTAACTTCTGATTTAAATTAAAGTTCCCGTTGCTGAATTATTCATTTAAGTAATGGTTGGTCCAAAGATTGGTTGGAGGAAGGACAATATATAAGGAAGGTTACCAAATTAAATTGTTATAAAATGGGTTTTTTAAGAAAAATGGCATGCTTTGGAGTTTTTGAAAATTCTAAACAAAAACCTCTGGATCCACCACTGCTATGAATGATACAACTCGAAGAGGCTGAAAACATAACATTATCATACATTTATATTTTTCGTAAAACGTTTGTTTAGACATGTCCCTGAAAATTACTTACGAGTTGCATGCATTGGTGTCGTGAGTAGATCCCCAATTCTGTGGTAGAACCATATCCAACTCGGAAGTCAGGCGTACGGAACTAGCTACCTCGGCACAAGTCCTGGGTAAGTATGGACTCAGACGTCAGGCGTACGGAACTAGCTACCTCGGTACAAGTACTGGGTAAGTATGGACTCAGAAGTCAGGCGTACGGAACTAGCTACCTCGGCACAAGTACTGGGTAATTATGGACACTATAGCTACATCGCCTTTCACGCAGGATCAGTTATGTGTGTAATTCATACAAAACCACAAGAAACAAGATACATTTTACATTTAGCATGTGCTTATTAGACCGAGATATAATGAATTATATTTCCCGTCTCTTTAGCCCACCATCATCTGATGGTGGGCTAAGATGATGGTGGGCTATTCAAATCACCCTGCGTCCGTGTTCCGTCGTCCGTCCGTCGTCCGTCTTTAAACAATTCTTGTTATCGGTATTTCTCAAGAAGTACCAAAAGGATCTTTCTCAAATTTTATATGTAGGTTCCCCTTGGTCATAAGCTGTGCAGGGCAACTTTTGAGACTGATCGGATAAACAACAAGGCCGACAGGCAGCTATCTTGGATTTTGATATTGAAAGTTTGTTATCGCTATTTCTCAAGAAGTGCCAAAGGGATCTTTCTCAAATTATATATGTAGGTTTCCCTTGGTCCTTAGTTGTGCAGGGCAACTTTTTAGACTGATCGGATAAACAACATGGCCGACAGGCAGCCATCTTGGATTTTGATATTGAAAGTTTGTTATCGCTATTTCTCAAGAAGTGCCAGTGGGATCTTTCTCAAATTTTATATGTAGGTTCCCCTTGATCTCTCGTTGTGCATGTTATATTTTGAGACTGATCATTAAAACAAAATGGATTAAAAGAAGAACTAAACAGATCTTTCTCATATTGCAATGATCGATTCTATTTCTTTCACATTAAGTACTGTACTAGTAAATATGTGAAATGACGAACTCACTTTGAAAGTTGGCTTTCATGCACATCAGTATTAAATTTAGATCAAAAGTTACCTCAAGGTGCATTTACTGTTAACATGACTCGATCAAAAAGATTAGAAGAGAAGAGAAAAGATCGAACTGACAAAGAACTAATGAAGATGGTATAAAGGTGGGCGCCAAGATCCCTCTTGGATCTCTTGTATTTTGATATCGGCGACTCGTCATACACGTGTGATATTATAGCTTCATACCTAACTAACCTTAACTAAAATAACCATTAACTTAAGTAACATCTGAAATTGTTATGTATCTGTAGCTATAAAACGCTATGTTCCAAGTTTCAGATGGATCGGTATGTGGATGAGTATGACGATGCAGAATTCAAAGAAAATGACATTTCTCAGCACCATATTACCATTTGGGAATCATCAGTGGCATCGAGGTCAAATAGGTATTGTTAAATTATATGATACACGTTTTATTTATGTTGATTATGTACGAGAAGGAGAAAAAGTTAATCGATAGTTACATAAGGCCCCATTGATTTTTCCTTGTCTTAAGTTTTATAGCCAATTGCGACATATGTTTATCATTGTTATTGTCTTTCAATATATGTTCGCATTCCACCACGGTAAAGGACTTGCATTTTGTATATAGGGCCTACGTATGTTGTCAATTCCTTTCGACCTGTTTCAATTCTATTGTCATTAAAATTTGTTTTGAATTGAAGTTTAAAGGATGAAATTCCATATCTGAATAGATCCAAAGCTTATGTAAAAATACAATGTTAGGGTAAAGATGCATATCAAACTCTTTATAGTATCATACCATTACAAAGGTGGGGTCAACATTTGGCCCCCAATTTGATTTCCTTTATTCTTTTGCCTTATGTAGATACATAAAAATGATCAATTACTGCATAAATTATTATTCATTATTGTTACTGATAACAGTAGTGGACCTCCTTGCATAACACCAGGTTGAGTGACGGGGGTATCCTAACAAAATGACCGATAAATATCACAGGCAGA
Organism: Mizuhopecten yessoensis; assembly: GCF_002113885.1. NCBI lineage: Eukaryota > Metazoa > Mollusca > Bivalvia > Pectinida > Pectinidae > Mizuhopecten > Mizuhopecten yessoensis. Next base: position 779,216 of record NW_018480072.1, on the reverse strand, counting down.
TGTTAATTTGAAAATGAATTATGATAGTGTATAGTGTATAAGATTACTGTTATTTTGATACTAAATATGTCATATTGGTAGACATAAAGTAAGCGTAGTGATACTTTTAATTGGAAAAAACATGCAAAAGTTTTACAAAATTTGAAATATAAATAACATTGTCAACTTGTCTATATATAGTTACGATGGTAGTCTATATTTTAAACTTCTTTAAAAACTTCCTATATATGTATTCTGTCTACAGAATCATTTTTATGTAATATCAAAACCGGTAAAGTACTTTTTAGCATGCCAAACATGACCAATGCCCAATTTCACATAACCTTGAAGATTTGACTATCAATGTTTATTATGATAAATACCGATACATTTTCTGTTTTTGTATCATACTAAAACACTTTATTATATTAGGCATGTTTTAAAGTTATGTGCAGCAGTAATTATTCATGAATATGTATTATGTCATAGTAATCTTTCTCTGGAGAATTACTTTAGGTTTGAGATTGTGTTATAGACAAATCTATGCAATTATCTAAATATAATAAAATAATCTTAATAATAAAACTATTATACACTTTATTATATCTCCCACAACGAAGTAAGGGGTGGTGTGTGTTGGGGGGGGGGGTATACTGGAATCAGCTTGTCTATCTGTCAGCTCATTCTAAAGTAGTGGACCCACTTTCAACGAAGGTTTTTCCAGATATTACTAACACTTGAAGTTGTGCATCCAGGTATTATTTTTTCATTCTGACCTTTTTTCTTCTTGAAAAATCCTTGTCCAGACAACTCCTCCAAAACTAAGGGGTCAATTTCAACGAAGGTTTCCGGATATGGTAACAACCATCTGATTGTGTGCATCCAGGAATTCTTTTTTCAATCTGACCCTTTTTGTACGGAGTAATGGCCCTTTTGTTGAAAAACACTTGTCTAGACAACTCCTCCAAAACTATGGGGCCAATTCCAACGGAAGTTTACAGATATGGTAACTGCCCCCTGACATTGTGCATCCAAGAAGTGTGTTTTCATTCCGACCCTTTAAAAAGGAGTTATGGCCCTTTCTTAGAAAAATACTTTGTCTGCCTCATAAACTTCTGGGCCAATTTCAAGAAATTTACAGACATGGTAATTACCCCCTGATGTCGTGCATCAGGGAAGTATTTTTTTCATTTCGACCCTTTTTAAGGAGTTATGGTCCTTTGTTAAACATCTTTGTCTTGACAACTCTTCATTCACTACTAGAACGATTTCAGCAAAAGTGGGTCATCTGGGCTAACAAGATGTGGTATGAAAGTATGTTTTGGCATGGGGAGGGAGTACAAGAAGTATGTCTGAAATATATATGTACATAGTTACTGGTGGGAGACTATGGATTAATTTGCAATGCTTTGCTTTAGTTAGCCTTTAGAATACAGTTTTGGTTTATATAGGAGCGGGGGTATTAGTTAGTCTTTGGCTTACAGTTCTAGTTATTACATTTGTTGCCTTTTGACCATTCATTAAACAAAATATGAAGGGATATTACACTATTTTATATCGTTAACTCTAAACAACTAAAGCAAGGAAAGATACCCCTGTCTGACTCCCCATACAAAAAAAATATTTCGGCACATTTGGTTTTTGTGACCTTGAACAAAGATCAACTTCATCAAAATTAACAACATTTAAACTCATTTACATGAACAACCTACTTGCCAAATACCAACACCCAAGGACCTTTAGTAATGAAGAAACACAAGTTAAAGGAAATGTGGAAAGACAGCTATGTTTTTCTGTTTTTGAACCAAAGGTAGCATACGACAAATTTACCGGTTTTCCTTTTTTTTTAAATTCCTGATGTTGAAAGATATTATTGGTAGCCAACCTTTTAACAAGTAAGAAAAATAGACTAGTTTTAGAACTATATGAATTAACGTGTCAAAAATGAAAAAAATCTCATTAGAAATGAAATTTCACACATTTTTCTGCCTAGTTCTTAAATAAAAAGAGCAATTCTTCATTAAAATAGTGTAATATTCGGTATCAAAATAACAGTTGAAATACGTTGCACACGATGATGATATAATTTTAAAGTAATTGTGCCATTTAAATGCTCTAGGAGGAATTGTATTACTGCACCTTTAACACCCACACAGGCGTAAGTCAAGGAGGTCCCATTTATCATCAAATGAATTCTGAAACTAATTGTTCCTGATTTAAGTTTCCTATACCCATACCTTTTTGGATTTATATGGTTTTGAAATTCCAAGTGGGGGCCGACGCTAATGTTAAATCTCCATAGGCGTTGACCCTACTTTTATGTAGAAATGCAATGTTAGGGTAGAGATGCCTATCAAACTCTTTATAGTATCATAACATTACAAACTTATGTAGATATGCAATGTTAGGGTAGATGCCTATCAAACTCTCTATAGTATCGTAACATTACAAATTATGTAGATATGCAATGTTAGGGTAGATGCCTATCAAACTCTTTATAGTTTCATACCATTACAAACGTATGTAGATATGCAATATTAGGGTAGAGATGCCCATCAAACTCTTTATAGTATCATAACATTACAAATTTATGTAGATATGCAATATTTGGGTAGAGATGCCTATCAAACTCTCTATAGTATCGTAACATTACAAATTATGTAGATATGCAATGTTAGGGTAGAGATGCCTATAAAACTCTTTATAGTTTCATAACATTACAAACGTATGTAGATATGCAATAATAGGGCAGAGATGCATATCAAACTCTTTATAGTTTCATAACATTACAAACTTATGTAGATATGCAATGTTAGGGTAGAGATGCATATCAAACTCTTTATAGTTTCATAACATTACAAACTAATGTAGATATACAATATTACGGTGGAGATGCCTATCAAACTCTTTATAGTTTCATAACATTACAAACTTATGTAGATATGCAATGTTAGGGTAGAGATGCCTATAAAACTCTTTATAGTATCATAACATTACAAATTTATGTAGATATGCAATGTTAGGGTAGAGATGCCTATCAAACTCTTTATATTATCATAACATTACAAACTTATGTAGATATGCAATATTAGGGTAGAGATGCCTATCAAACTCTTTATAGTTTCATAACATTACAAACTTATGTAGATATACAATATTAGGATGAAGATGCCTATCAAACTCTTTATAGTTTCATAACATTACAAACTTATATAGATATACAATATTAGGGTGGAGATGCCTATCAAACTCTTTATAGTTTCATAACATTACAAACTTATGTAGATTTACAATGTTAGGGTAGAGATGCCTATCAAACTCTTTACAGTTTCATAACATTACAAACTTATGTAGATTTACAATGTTAGGGTAGAGATGCCTATCAAACTCTTTATAGATTCATAAAATCACAAACTTATGTAGATATTCAATATTATGGTGGAGATGCCTATCACACTCTTTATAGTTTCATAACATTACAAACTTATGTAGATTTGCAATGTTAGGGTAGAGATGCCTATCAAACTCTTTATAGTTTCATAAAATCACAAACTTATGTAGATATACAATATTATGGTGGAGATGCCTATCAAACTCTTTATAGTTTCATAACATTACAAACTTATGTAGATATACAATATTAGGGCAGAGTTGCCTATCAAACTCTTTATAGTATCATAACATTACAAACTTATGTAGATATACAATGTTAGGATAGAGATGCATATCAAACTATAGTATCATAACATTACAAACTTATGTAGATTTGCAATGTTAGGGTAGAGATGCATATCAAACTATAGTATCATAACATTACAAACTTATGTAGATATACAATGTTAGGATAGAGATGCATATCAAACTATAGTATCATAACATAACAAACTTATGTAGATATACAATATTAGGATGGAGATGCCTATCAATCTCTTTATAGTTTCATAACATTACAAACGTGTGTAGATATGCAATGTTAGTGTAGAGATGCAAGAAGAAATGAATCACTTGTTAAAAAATCCATTACATTTAGTGATTTTCAANGACGACAGATTTGAGAGAGACAGGCCTTCCAAAAATAAAGAAGTTATTACTTATTGTTCATATTAAATAATAAGTTGTTGTTCTGGTAAATGTTTGGAACGCACACTTAAGTATTTACATAAATATACAATAAATAACATTTTTATAAGCAATCAAACCAGAAAATAGCAGAAAACGTCGAAATTGCGTTGAGTATCCCATTCAAAATGGCCCGCAGCCTTGTTGTCAAGCGTGATGTTATTAGAATATGGCGCTAATTATTACGCTTCTGATTCCCGCCCTTTTTTAATGCATTACATTTTTTTTTCAAATGTTACCAGAAAAATGTGATCGTATCAGCTGTATATATATTTGTTGTACATGTAAATAATGCAGATCCTTAACTGCTTTGTAAACAGTAAAAGGATAAATTACATACTTTGTTCTCCCACCCACACACGAAAACCAGTAAATGCACAATAACCATCTCACATCCTTTCCCTGTACATGCATACGCTGTTCTGTGCTATCAATTTGGTTTGGATTGGTTTTGTTAGCTCACCGGGTCCGAAGGACCAAGGCGAACATACCGTGGCGTCCGTCGTCCGTACGTCAACAATTTCTTCAAACGACTTCTTCTTCTTAAACACTTATTGGAATTGAACTAAATTTGAATGGAAGCATCCCTAGGTGGTGGGAATTCAAAATTGTACAAATATTGGGGCTAATCCACACGGGACTGAGGGGTATGGCCAAAAGAGAGCAATTTGGCTATATTGCTATAAAAGACTTCTTCTGTAGAACTATGCACTGGATATCAATCATATTTGGTCGGAAGCATTCATGGTAAGCGGAGATTCAAAAGTGTACAAATGGTGGGGCTGACCCCTAAGGGTGCTGATGGGAGGGGCCAAAAAGGGTTATTTGGCCATATTGCTTGAAGCGACCTCCATTCTGGGACTAAGAGATGGATATCAACCATATTTGAGTGGAAGCATCCCTAGGTGGTGATGATTCAAATTTGTACAAATATTGGGGCTGACACACCCAGGGGGCGGGGAGGTTGGGCCAAAAGAGGGCAATTTGGCTATATTGCTATAAACGACTTCTTCTGTAGAACTATGCACTGGATATCAATCATATTTGGTCGGAGGCATTCGTGGTAAGCGAATATTCAAAAGTGTACAAATGGTGGGGCTGACCCCTAAGGGGGCTGAGGGGAGGAGCCAAAAAGGGTTATTTGGCCATATTGCTTGAAGCGACCTCCACTCTGGAAATAAGTGATGGATATCATTCATGTTTGTATATATTTGGTCGGAAGCATTCGTGGTAAGCGGAGATTCAAAAGTGTACAAATGGTGGGGCTGACCCCTAAGGGGACTGATGGGAGGGGCCAAAAAGGGTTATTTGGCCATATTGCTTGAAGCGACCTCCATTCTGGGACTAAGAAATGGATATCAACCATATTTGAGTGGAAGCATCCCTAGGTAGTGTAGTGGAGATTCAAAATTTGTACAAATGGTGGTGCTGACCCCCAGGGGACTGAGGGGACCAAAAGCGGGCAATTTAGCTATATTGCTACAGACAATTTCTGCTGTAGAACTATGCACTGGATATCAATCATATTTGATCGGAAACATTCATGGGGGCGGGAATTCAAAATTGTACAAAATGGTAATGCTGAATCCTTGGGCTAAGGGGTGGGGCCAAAATAGTGTATAGCTTGGAAATGGTTGAAATCCCCAACGTATAACCATATATTCAATTGCTCAGTATAAAGAGAAGAATGCACATATGCCTCCAGGATGGCCCTAGGGTCTGTCCCCCCCCCCCCCTCCCACCACTTGGAGACATAGTCCCTGGGTCATAACTTTGAAACGGTTGAGATCCCCACCCCGAACTATTTATACAAATGCTGGGCATAAAGAGACGAGTGCAGTTATGACATTATAATTGATCCTGGGGTCTGGTCACAACCCTAGGGACCTATTTTCTGAATCACAGCTTTGAAACAGTTGAGATCCCCACCCTATAACCATACATACAATTGGTGAGTATAAAAGATGAAAGCACATACGCTTCCAGGATGGCCCCAGGGTCTGCCCCAACCCACCCTTGGAGTCTTAACCCCTGGGTCATAACTTCCAAACGGTTAAGATCCCCTTCACATAACTATATATACAATTGTTGGGCATAAAGGGGCGAATGCAGTCATGATATCAAAATTGACCCGGGGTCTTCCCCACCCTTGCAGACTTAATCACTGGGTCATACTTTTTAAACGGTTGAGATCCCCACCCAAAAACTATATATGCAAATGCTGGGCATAAAGAGACAAATGCAGTATTGATATTAAAAATGATCCTGGGGTCTGGCCATAACCCTAACACACATACACACATACACAACACACCTGTAGGCACGTCCTCAAATGACCTTAGCTTTAAATAGGACGTTAAACAAAATAAAACTTATCCTGTATCAAATGTCTCATTTAAATATTTCCTTTGTCAATCTTTTTGTCCTAGTTTAAACGATTTTGAGTGCGGGTTACGGCTTTGTTCATACTTTGGTAATCCATTCTTTTGTGTGCTTTTGTTCGTTTTTTCGCCTCGACGCTGTTTGTTTTCTCTCATTGAGTGAATTTGTGATTGAAACTGTTTTATAGTTTACTGGTATTGTTATTTTGCAATGTGATTAATTCGGTTGAGACTTATTATCACACAGTTATAAAGTCGTTCACTCAGATAAGACTGTATCTAGCATAGTTCGGTATCAGTCACTCCATAAGAGTACTCCAGACGTTTATAAAGTATGCCATGGTCGATGACGTCAAATGCAGCTGACAAAACTAGCATGACAAGCACCGCTCTGCACTTGTTATACAATGCAGAAGCTATGTCATTATGTACGCGTAGGAGGGCCGTCTCAGTAGAGTGTCCCATGCGGTAGGGCGATTGCAGGTTGTCATGGAGACTGTTTGCAAGGAGAAACTCTAAACAACGGGACACAACCTTCTCCAAGATCTTAGACAGAAAATGCAGATTTGATGGTGGGCGGTAGTTCTTCAACTCCTCCTTGTCCATTCCAGGCTTCTTCAACAATGGTCTAACATGTGCCTTCTTGAAACACAATGGAAGCTTTGATTCAGCCAATGATTTGTTCATGATTGAGGTAATCAAAGGAAGCAGTGCTAATAATAGGTCTGAGGGCAGTGGATCAAGTTCACAGGACTTTGATTGCGAGGTCATGATGATATTGCGCAACGCGTCCTGGGTTGTTGGTGAGAGGTCTGTCAATGGTTCCCCATCAAATTTAATGTCGGCAGTCATGACAAAGATATCATTGTCAGCATTAGAGTTCACTTCCGATATATCATTCGTGATCGAGCAGAAAGTAATGACTGAAATTGTTTTACAAGTCTTCCTCAGAATTACAGCTTGGAAGGATAATTTCTCCTTTCTGACCCATTAAGTGTTTGGTGAGTCTAAAAAGCTGCCTATGGTCCTTACCACATTCTTCAAACAGAAGTGAACCAACTAGTCGACATTGTTCCCTATAAATCTGTTGGTGAACGGTTAATTTGGTCCACCGCCACTGTCTCTCTGCTTTTCAACGGTTCTGTTTTTCTACCCGGATATTTTCATTATACCACGGGGCATTCGGGCACCGAGCGACAGTTTAAGGACACTAAATTGTGCATTGTATAAATGTGAAGATTTTTTAAGACTTTTGTTACGTATTTCTAAAGTAAATGAATAAACTATAGATTTATAGGCGTCCGTGTGATACGCAGTTGGCGGCCTCGTTACAAAGAGTATCGGTTTTTGTTTGCATCTGATTTGCAGCTAAAGCATTCCAGTACATAAATAATATAAAACATATTCACTGGAGTTTAGAAAGTTAGTGACCTTCAACAAGGTGACAGACAGTACGACAGGTATTACATTACATATGAGGTAAAATGCGTTTAACTTTCCGCAACACCTACCACAGTCTCAGTAATTTTTGAATACTGGTTAGTTTATATGTCTCTTCTCGGATCCTGTTGTGGTCTTTTTATTTAGTTTCAAGTTACTCTGTTTTATTGTATATCAAATATTTTACTCATCTGCCTCGAAGTGTCTGTAATGCTTTGCTGTGGTATCGTACGTCAGTAGTGTATCAACTATTTTTATGTACCTCCTGTGCCAAGTAGTCTAAATAATTGACCAGCAGATACCTTGAACGGTTGCGGGACACTTGACTTACTTTAATGTAACTGTAGTCTTACATGTTAAACGTTTCAAACAACATTATGTAAAACACTTGTATATGCTATAAAGACCAGAAGTGCATTTATTTATATGGACAAAACCTTGAAAATTTAGTCCAATAGTCATAGCATATTGCGAACAAGTAGTCATAAAGGAGGCACGGTAGTCTTGTGGTAGGATGTCGGGCTCGTGATTCGAGTCACGGCACGGCACGGCACTGTGTTGTATCTTTGAACAAGATACTTTACTCCACTTCTAACAGTCTACTCAGCTGTAAATGATTGGGCAGTGCTAGAATTATAAAATGCTAGCTGTTAGCGCCGAAATGGCAGCTCCGGCTGTATGCTCCCCATGGAGTTGAGAAAGGTATTGGCTGGTTGCAAAGGCCCTATAACCACGGAAATAATTTGTGAACCGCTTTGAGACGACCTACGAACTAGATTGTGATAAAGCGGTACATAAGAACCTCGAATTATTATTATTATTATTATAATATTTTTTTTTTATATGTTTTAGGGGTTTAAATCAACTTTCGGTAAAAAGCAATAAATTATATAATAATATATGAATAAATAGATTGATAGATAAATCAATCAATAAATATTAGGCATGTTGTACATTGAACTACTACTCATTTGAAATCGTGTCAGCTCATCTAGTGTACCCTTAGGCAAGTTTTAAGACACCATGGACAAAATCCATCCCTAATTGAGAGAGAGTTGGGGTGAGAAAACGTGCCGTAACAAGTGTGTCGTCTGCTCGCGTGTCATTGGCCACGGCAGCGCCATGCGTGTACGGCATGCTCTAGGTGTTTCCGTGGAGTACATGGATGCGCTATGTCTTGCAAGACACAGATGCCATCGTAAAGACTAAATAAATATACATTTCATAATTTCTATGCATGTTTTGTGGTTTTCTGTTTGGACAAATTGATACATGTAATGCGAAAAAAATCGTGATTTCCAGGATTAATGCCATTCAATGAGGGAGCTTTTGTAATAATACCTCAAATGACAAATAGTACATGGAAATACATGTTACGTATACTTTCACTCACATTAACCAACGTACGACGTTGAAAAAAAATCCATTTTTGTGACGATTTTCATTCTGGTGACTTCAGTTTGACATAATGACGTGACGTCATCACTTGCCCCCTTGTTCAATTTATCTACGTCATATATTTTCAAATCACATTTTGATCAAAATTTGTCTTGGCACTCTCAGGAGATTCCTGTGGCACTCAAAGGGTTAAAGAAACTGTTTTATCAAATGATATTTTTGCGGGATCAATGTTGTATTTCATTTGGTTATATTTACATTCTGTATGCTTAGACCCATTGACAAAAATTACATTCATAAATGCATAACACAGGTGTTCATAGAATCTCAGCACGTGGGAACTGATAGTAACCTGATCACACTGCGTAGTAATACACTACAAAAACTACTCACTCGGAACGACCGACCTAGATGCTTAATTCTTACATCTTAAAATATTATTGAACTGTGCTTTGTGAAATATCCACGTATTCACGTGTCCTGTGCTACAAATAAACATTGAATATGGAACTACATTTTGTTGTGTTATTGTTGTTGACGGTTGCTAAGATCTCTCACGATAGTGTCACATTTCCCCGCGAAAAAACACTGTTCTCGCCACTGCGTTGCACCCGTGTATAAGCAGGAACAAACCCTGTTTATTTGTTTTATTCGTTGTTATATCGATCCACTGAAAGAATTCGTCAATGTAAATATAAGGAATGATATTTATTTTTTCAACATTTATGAGGTCATAACAACAATGGGTTTATGGACATATTGAATGAATCGCGTTAGCTCCTTAAACCATAATCGTCATGGAAACAACTGTCAATCGGAAACATTCGGGAATTTCCGTTAAAGTTTGAAAATGGTGTCAAGATTTCTTGGTCACCAGTCACCCTTTGCATGCCGCACGAATTTCACGTCATATACCTTTGAGTGCCCCAAGGGCCGATCAGATTTGAACCTCGGTACTGACGTCATAATAGAATAGACGTATGACGTCATAATCTTTTTTTCATTCACATGCAATCTGGAGTTTTTTTCTGAAAGCATTTTTCGTAACGTGTTATCTATTTGTTTTTCATCTGTCACTTTTAAATCGATATGAAGTAATGTTTGACATATATGCCACTAGGAGTCTCGCTCTAGTATGGTCTGTGTAGTACACAGTATGTATTTAAACCATGATAACAAAACGACCTTTTTTTCATTCTTACTTATGATAAACACAAAACTACACTGAACTAAGTTGTATACAAACGAACAAATTTTACTGTTCGATACCTGTATCTCTGTATTTAAACTGTCTGTATTTATGAGTGGTGATTCTCCTTTAGAGGTGACAGACGTGTCGGACTTGACAAGCGTAATGCACACCCTTTGTAACACCGGTTACACAGTTTGCGCGATCTCTTGTAGTTACCATTTTTTTCTGTTCGAACAGACGCTGCAGTCTTTCTCTCGATTTCCTGGGATAGGCACAACTGTGTTGTTCTGTCTCTGTCTCACATTGACTCGCGTAGGCGGTCAGCTGTTTTGCCAAATTTATCGAAGAAAAGAAACTATCACAAAACATGTGGTATCCTTAGTCAATGAGGTTCGTTTCGCGTAGTAGCGACAGGACGACATTACTACCTTGTAACTGTCCCGATGGGACGGGGTCAACCCGTTTACCTCTGTAAACTATTATCCGCAAAACATAGCCGGTTATGGATTCAGCCAATATCCAGATTTTTTTTACTTTTGGTCTAAGCCTGCCAATATCTGTCTATGATAGTGTATATATATGCTGAAATAAATGTATTTGTACATGTACTTGTATGTGTGTGTAAGTGTGTATGAGGTGTGTGAGATGTTTCCTTCATGAGTTACTTCCCCTTAGCCTTGTGTTAATATGAAATATTTTGTGTTAATTTTTTCATTTGCAACATGTCTAAAATATTATGTCTCCTTGTTTATTCCACTTTGGCCATTTGACGGAGAGAATTTATAAAGGCTTTGCCTGTTATTCAATCCAATTGACTACGACATATTGTAAATAAAATTTGATGAAATGAAAAATGAAATGAAATGTCGTGCATCAGGGTAGTATTTTTTTCATTCCGACACCTTTTGACAAAGTTATGGCCCTTTGTTGAACAAATCCTTAAACTTTTTGTCCGGACAACTCGTTCTTAAGTTATGGATCAATTTCAACGAAACTCTCCAGATATGATAAATACCACCTGAAGTTGTGCATCCATGCGTTATTATTTTTCATTTCGAGCCTTTTATACAAAATGGCCCTTTGTTGAAAAATCTTTCTACGGGCAACTCTTTCAAAACTATGGTTTGCATGTATGTTTTGCAATTGGGAGGGAGTACAGAAAGTATGTCACTTACCTATATACTTAAATAAGTGTACAGATCAGTGAATAAAGAAATCATTACTGGTGGGAGACTATGGATTGCTTTGCAATGCTTGACCTTACTTAGCCTTTAGCTTACAGTTCTGGTTTATATAGGGGGGGGTGCCTTTGGCTTACAGTTCTAGTTATTTAAGGTTGTGAGGTCGCGTCACCAAACATTTCGAACTCCCTCCCTTGAAATAAGAGCTACTGCCCTTAATAGGTAGCTTATCATGTACGTTTGTTTTCAATTTTCCAGTTGTTAATTATTCTATTTGTTCCTATGTGATGCTTTGTGACTAAGAAAATATCCTAAAATTTGTTAAAATATATTGATTTTCATTTAGTTGAAATATGATTGTTTGACCGTAATTCTTATCATTCCAGTTTGTAAATGAACGTAATCGGTATCACACAGGGACGTAAAAATATCGCTAAAACTTGTGTTTAGTTCAGACTATTCAATGTTATTTTGTTGATGAGTCATTGGCCAAGATATGTGTTGTGTAAAAGTAACTTAATTAAATAGTTATTACATTCAAATCTCCGCAAAGCTGTATGTAAACTGATGTCCGTACATAAACATGATTATTCAGTCAAAACCAATTCAATTTAAGAAAAAAAATATTGATATAGCAGCTTAAGACATACTTATAGTATATAGACTGAGTTATAATGGTAAGTTTTCAGTATTTATACAAGAAAGCGCAAAAATACCTCTCTCGTTCTTCAATCATGGGAGCATTTTAATCTGCCGTAAGCCGTATTTAAAGGGGCATCACTGTGAAGTTACTTTTTTTTTTGTCTTTTTTAAATACTACATAAACATATCAAGTGAGACTCCTTATGGAAAATAACGATCGGATTTGGCTGAAATAGATTCATAAAAATTATTAAATCTAAGATAATCATCGGTATTTCTACCTGTCTGATCTGACTTGAGGTTTCTCTTGTGAAACCAATTTCTATTATAAATACTTACCATAGTCATTATAATGCATATTTCAACCCTACTTGGCTATTTACATACGCAAAATAAAGAATCCCCCCCCCCCCGGAGAACTCCACCAATCAGACGGCAGTATTCACGCACGTGATCAGACACGAAGCCGCAGAGATATTGGAGCGACCGGGCTGGAGAGACTGAAACAATCGAGACAACCGGTTAGGTTGCACTGCTCTGGACCCGAGTAGAACTGCCGGGACCTCGGTTTAGACAACAGATCCCACAGGGTTGGAAGTCCACCGAAAGCCAAAGCAACAGAGGAAACCAAGGTTGTCGAGGCCAGAGTGTTGCATCCAGCAACACAGTACAAGGGTGCAGAAGAATCTTCTCCAAGACCCTGTCCACCATATTGAAGGGAGGAGTAACGCATACGCAAACATTCCCGACCAGTCCTGGCAGAGAGCATCCACAGCCATGGCCATAGGATCTGGAACAGGAGACACAAACGTAGGGAGTCGAGAGTTCAGGGCCGTGGCAAACAGATCTACATGGGGTCTGTCCCAAACCAGGCAAAGAGACCGGAACACTGAATGCTTGATGATCCAATCGGTGAGAACCGGGCTCTGAGACCGAGAGAGACGGAGTGTTGGCCAGAACATTCAGACGACCCGGAATGTGCCTCACCGTGAGAACGAGACTGATCTCTTGACAAAGAAAACAGGACCTGGGTGGATAAAGCACACAGAGCCGGGGAACGAGTGTCCACCTGGCGCTGCAGATAAGCCACCATGGCGGAGTTGTCTGTTGCCAGATAAATGGCCTTGCCCTGCATGGAAGGTCAAAGGCCCCGAAGGGCCAACAGAAAAGCATGCATCTCAAGAACATTGATGTGTTCTGAAAGCTGTTTCCCCGACGACATTTGAACGGAAAGGTATGCACCCCAACCTGTCATGGATGCGTCGGTGTAAAGGGTCATAGAAGGAGACGCCCGAACCAGAGGAACTCCTGCCAGAACATTGCTCTCGACAGTCGAACTATCTAAGCTGAATCTGCTCCACACCAACCAGAACGGAGACCAACAGAGAGGCCTTCTCGAACTTTCTCTTTGGTCGAGGGCGGAAGGACCAACCCCAGATCAGTTCTAAACCGATAACCGTCCTGGGAAGGGAGAACCTCTGATTTCTCCCTGGAAGGGATGAACCCTAGGCAGTACAAAATGCAAAGAACAAACCTGTTGCTCCGGGACAGGGCAACTGGATCGACTTGGAGCAACAGGGAGGCATCGAAGTAGATATGAGCATCTATCCCGAGACTGTGGAGGTGCCCCGCTACTACCTGCAACAACTTGGTGAAAACCAAGATGGCTGTAGGGAGGCTGAAAGGCACAGCGTGAAACTAGTAAACATTCTGCTCGATAGTGAACCTGAGGAACTTCCTGGCCGACCTCCTGACAGGAATGTGAAAGTAAACATCCTTCAGATCGATGGACGTAGCCCACATCCCTGGACGCACTGACACAATGATGCGTCGTGGCGTTTCCATCTGGAAGAGCGGGGAATCGACGTACGTGTTGAACGTAATGAGGTCGATAATAGGCCTCCAGGTACCGGACTTCTTCTTCACGAGTAAGACCCGGGAGTAAAACCCTGGAAACCACCGGTCCGGTGAAAGTTCCCCGATCGCGCCCTCCACCTTTCCTGGATCGGAAGGAGAAGGGAAAAAGATAGGCTCTCGCGACAGAGGTGGATCCCGAAGAAGCGGGTGCAGAGACCCTTGGACACAACCCCTAGGGCCCAACTGTCTGATGTGATTTCCTTCTACTGAGGAACGAAATGGGACAGCCGACCGCCGACTGGCAACTCCGAAGGGGCCAATCTAGCCCTTTCCAGACCAAATCGGCGAAGCCTCTCGCGCTTAAGGGTGTGGGAGCGGTGACAGACAGTGGACAAGGAGTTTCCAAGGGCAAGGAAGAGTCAGGAACCCTGGAACCTCTGGAAAAGTTCGCTTTGCCTCGACCCCTATGGGAACCCCTACCGCGGAAGGAAGATTTCCGACGTTCCGCCAGAGCAGAAGTCGGAGGGGTAGCCTACTGCTGAAGCAGCAGTCTTTGCCCTCTTCCTACTACGCCTGGAGGAGCCAGAAGCCTGCCTCTTCCTGCCAGCGCCCTTGCCGGCAGAACTGTGGCGTGCATCCTCAGACGCAAACGGGTCCAACCTCATCTCAGATTGCACTGAGGAAAGGACCCCGCCAAACAAATCCTCGCCAGTCAAGGGAGCCTCCAAAAGGGTAGCCCGATAGGAATCGCCGATTGGCAGTCAAGAAAGGACTGACAACTGGCGGGCAACAACAAGGTGTGACATGGCAGGCGACAGTAAGGCCATCGCATCAAGAAATGCCTTGCAAATTGCCTGCCTGAGGCGCTCCATCAGCCCAACCTTGCTGGGGAGCTGCTTCACCGACTTGCAGCCCGCAGCCAGCAACGCAGAAGTAAACCAGTCTGCGTATGACAGGACATGGAGAGCCAGCCTAAGGAGACGCTCCAACTTAGAGTGCTCTCTAGGCCCCATCACAACCTGGTCAACACACCGTTCCGGCCACTTATCCAGATCCCTCTCAAGGGAAACGAAATTAGGGGCTAAGACTGGGTCGTGGATGCGGTACGTATCTGCAGATACATCTGCGATATCAGCAACCACGACCTGTAAAGCAGAGAGGGAAAAAGGCTTGCGAGCCTTGCTCACCTTCTGCTTCTGCAATAATGCGTTGACCTGAGCGAGGGACGAAGCAACGCCTCGTCCCTCCGCAAGAGACCTAGCATAGGCCGAGGAGGCAGATGCTAGGGGAGGAGACATGCTCTGAAGGAACGAAGTGCGCTCCAGGACGGCCGAATCTGAGGAAGGGAGTGGGCAAACCCCGTCCCCCAGAAGCTTCCTAACTTCCGCACGTAGAGTGCGAAACGAAGCAGAAACCTCTGGAGGCACCGGATCAGTATCACTGGGCCGGGATTGGGAAACATCGGAAGGACCTTCCGAGTCCAAATCAGACGATTCCAATGACTCCAAATCGGAGTCAGAAAAACTCTATCCTCATCTCCGTGAAATTCGAGCAACCGGGAGATCCCAGAAGAACGTCCCTCTCATCACTAGGAAGGCACCCGCCGAATCCACCCAACGTAACCCTCCGAGGAGGGGTGCGAGGAGGGGAGAGAGACCGTGACCTACCCGAAGGAACTATAGGAGTAAGCGATAGTCCATGAGAAGCACAGCACACCGGAAGTTACTGGTAGACTCGATCTCCAAAATAGGAGCTCGAGACCGGGAGCGCGAACGCTTACGGNCCCATCGCCGCAGGCAAGAAGGCGGGGTGGGGGTGGTGGGGCATATCCAGGCTGGAACCCCATACCACCCTGGGGTGGAGGGGAAGCGCACGGAAAAGCCCCTTGCTGGGAGAACCCCAAGACTGCCCATAGGCGGTCGGTGGTTGGGGCGGCGCATAAAAAGGAGCCTGTTGACTCCAATGCGCTCCATTCCCACCCTGCGAATAGGTGGGATAAACCAGGGAGGGCCCTGGAACAGAGCCACCAACCTAATGCCCGAAACCGGAGGCAGGACCGGTTTGGGGGGGGGGCGGGGTAGGGAAACAAGGGCCACCTATACACCCGCCG
Source organism: Mizuhopecten yessoensis (assembly GCF_002113885.1). Lineage (NCBI taxonomy): Eukaryota > Metazoa > Mollusca > Bivalvia > Pectinida > Pectinidae > Mizuhopecten > Mizuhopecten yessoensis. Next base: position 762,917 of record NW_018480072.1, on the reverse strand, counting down.
CCATGAGCCACACCTGGCTGACCTGGCCAACTCCACCCAGACTGACCTACCACAGGGCCATAACCTGTAGGGCCAGTAAAACAAGCCCCACCAGGGGAGCAGCGTGCACCGGCAAAGCCAAACGCAGCTGCGCTGGCACCTACCATAGGAAACCCCGGGAAGGAGGCACAAGGAATAGAGCTGGGAGCATAGGTTTTTACACCAGTGTTCACACCACCGTAAAAACCAGCCGAGGCTAGCGATTCCAAGGCATCACAAACCACCGGACCACGCCAGGAGCTACATCAGGGATGCAGGGAACCCCGGTAGCAGACAAAACTGATGGGGTCCGGTCTCCGACGACAACACCCTCAGGAGTGGAGCGGACCGGCAGGAGGCTACCCAAAGAAGCGTCCGCGGACACAACATGGCTGGCCTGTTTAACTGTTTACCATTCGAATGTTTGGCCACCTGCCCTCCCAACACAAATGGGGAGAGAAGGCCGCCCCCCCTGTACCTTAGCCAACATTAGCCCTCGCCCCACCCCTACCCCTCCTACCCGACTTACCTGCACGCCCTCGCGGGCGGGGAGAACCACCGGCAGTAGTCGGCTGCCAGGGACGGCAAATGTCGCAGGGCTGCTCCAGACAGCAAGACTGACAGCTCGGACAGTACGGGTGGGGGTCGGAAGCCTAAACAAATGACCCCCAGGACAGCACCTTTGAGAAGGAGAAGTCTCCATCTCAACGAAAACGTAAACAAGGCGAACACGTGGACGGAGCCTGGTCGCAAAGCGCCGCAAATCAAAGCAAAACGCTTAAATTAAAACAAATAAAAGTAATAGTATATAAAGGATACAGTATTATCTCAGGGCAAACAACGCCAGTAGCAGTTGGAACCCCAAAGACCGTAGTTAGAACCCATGGCTTCGTGTCTGATCACGTGCGTGAATACTGCCGTCTGATTGGTAGAGTTATCCAGGGGTTTTCCAGGGGGGGGTCTTTATTTTACGTATGTAAAGAGCCAAGTAGGGTTGCAATATGCATTATAATGATCGTAGTAACGTATTTTGAAATAGAACAACGTTTTGTTAAGGGATTTCCCTCTACTAGCGCATGCGCATAGCACACCATTTCTTTGTAAACAAAATGACTGGCCGTGTGAAGTATTTAGCGAAAGAAAAGTGTTGTACCGTGTCAACTACAAAGCGAAAAGTTGCCAAATGGTCAAAAGATAGCGCAAGGAGTACGTTACGGAATCATTATTGCAGGTGGGAAGTATTCATAGGAGAAAATGACTGCCCTAGCAGTTAGTACGGTGCATGTATTCTTCGGGATAGCCGGTTAAGCTGAAACGGAATCGACAGAAATGCTAGCGTTGTTTATGTTATGAATAAATATCTAAAACTATTAACCTCGGTAGTATCTTTGTCTGAGTTTGAACACATATGAACTTAGTTTAATATGGTAATGGGCATGCATCGGAGAGAGGTTACTGTGAGTTTCTATAATTATACAGTGGTTTATGCGAAAGGAAGGGATAAGTGACTGGTTGGTTTGATTTTGCCATGAGGCCCTCCAAGGGATAACTGTTGTGATGGCCACGGCGTATTCTGTTCTCTCCTCTGTCGGTACTCGGGGTTAAATGAGATACGTGCGCTATTAGATTTACATAATATATAATATGACTGGGTTCAGTAAAATGGTATGATTTAATTAAGTCCCCCAAACGAAGTTTGGGGACTTATTGTTTTTACTCCGATTCTTATTAAGTCCCCCAAACATGGTTTGGGGACTTATTAAGTCCCCCAAACATGGTTTGGGGACTTATTGTTTTTATTCCTCTGTGTTCTTCTTCTTCTTCTTCTTCAGCCATGAACTTGTCCAGAGGTTTCCTCAGCAACTATTGAGCGGATCATCATGAAGCCTCACACACATACTCATTAGGGGGTCAAGGTGTGCAACAGGCTATTTTAATCTCGACCGGAAGTCAAAGATGGCCGCCAGAACCTTAGTTCCTGTTTTGGAGTTTTTGGCTTTGATTTCGTTGAAAATTGGTACATAGGGGTTTTCAGGGATTCCGAACACAATGGTAACAGTTTTGAAAAGTTCAGTTGCCATGGTAACGAAATGGAGGCCTCTGATTGGTCGAAATTTAGTTGTTTTTTGATTCTGCCTAAATTGGTACATAGGGGTTTTGTGGGATTCCGAACACAACGGTAACAGTTTCGAAAAGTTCAGTTGCCATGGTAACGAAATGGAGGCCTCTGATTGGTCGAAATTTAGTTCTTTTCTGATTCTGCCCAAATTGGTACATAGGGGTTTTGTGGGATTCCGGACACAATGGTAACAGTGGTCGAAATTTAGATGTTGTCTGATTTTGCCAAAGTTCCTAAGTCCAACAGGGGTCGTTTGGGGGACTAATCTGTAACGGCCATCCGTTACAATTATTACTAGTTATTATTATTCTTTCTTCTTCTTCCGCTTTCCGCCGTAAAGGTTTCCGACACTTTCCTCAGAAACTATAAGTCGGATCTTCACCAAACTTTGAGGGATTATGACTGATAGCCTCTAGATATGCAAACAGCTTTTTTGTTTTTACGATTACCATCCAAATGGCCGCCATGAAATTTTGATTTTTTTGGGGAATTTAAAATTTCTGAAGGTGTTCGCTAAGGATAGCCAATGTCACCTATCCTATTTTACATGTTTTATAGATATTTTCCAATGCATTCCAAATTTGGCATGTAGGTGTATGATGGTACCGCGAACTCAACCATGACATCCGTTTTCTAATTAGACAAAATGACTGCCATATAATGGTTACTGATTGGTCGAAACTCTGTTATTGTTCAATTTCATTCAAATTTAGTATGTATGTGTAATATGGCATTGCAAACTCAACTGCGACATTTGTTTTCTAATTTGACAAAATGGCCCCCATATACTGGGTTCTGATTGGTGGAAATTTAGAGATTGTTCGATGTTTGTGAAAATTGGTGTACAGGGTATTAGGGGACTGTGAATTCAATCGCATAGAATTTGTTGCCATATCAACCACACGGAGGCTTCTGATTGGTCGACATTTAGATAGTGTTCGATTTTGATGGCAATCGATATATAGGGGTATTAAAGGATTGCAAATTAAATCGCATACCTTCGTTGCCAAAGAAATCACACAGAGGCTTCTAATTGGTCGCAATTAAGAAATTGTTCGATTTCACTCAAATTAAGTATGTAGGTGTATAAAGGCATTAATTGCGATCATTTTCTGATGCATCTTTGCGACTATTTATTTATTTATTTATTTCCAATTTAACCGACCCAAGGGTCCACTAACAGAATGGATAACAACATTACAACACAAGTATAAAATATCAGTCAGTTATGCATGTAACACAGACTAAAAGATACTCATATGTAAAACAAAAGGAATTAGTGATAGCAAATATTCTTTAACCGTACTTTGAACTCGGTGAGAGAGGAACAAAACATATCACAGTCTTGTGCAAAAACAAGATAGTTAAAATTACTTTGAATCCTGTTTAAAATAGTATACTTTCTAACGTTTATTCTACTTTTCTGGCAGTAAAACTGGTTAAAACGAATTGATCGTAGATTACGACCAGGGACTAAAAAACACATTTGCTTGACTAAATATGGACAATCAAAAGCACTATTAACACATTTGAAAAGAAATACACAGTCTAAAAATGGCCGCCTGTTCGAGGCTAGGAAGATTAAAATGCCTACGGGGTAGATATTGTTCGATTTTGATAAAAAAAAAAAGAAGTTTATATGAGTATTAGGGGACAGCCATAGCATCCTCATAGCAACCACACGGAGGCTTCTGATTGGTCGAAATTTAGATATTGTTTGATTTTTATGAAAATTGGTATATAGGGGTATTAGGGGACAGCAAATTAAGCCGCATAGGTTTCGTTGCCATAGTAACTATATAGCAAACATGCGGAGGCTTCTGATTGGTTCAAATTTATATATTGTTTGATTTTTATGAAAATTGGTATATAGGGGTATTAGGGGACTGCAAATTCAACTGCATAGATTTCATTGCCATACCAACAGCATAGAGGCTTCAGATTGGTCGAAATTCAGATATTGTTCGATTTCACTCAAACTTAGTATGAAGGTGTTTTATGTCATTGTGATCCTTTTCTGGTGTATCTTTGCGACTATGGGGACAGTTTGGGGGACTTCTGTAATGGTCGCCGTTACAATAAGTACTTGTTATATTGCTGAATTAAACGATTTTTTTAGTTTTTACATGCAAGCTTTAAATTAGTACTAATATGAATACCCGGCCTTCTCTGGCGCGACGACGCAATATATAAAAGAATCGCTCTTCTTCAGAAAGCTACGTTATCGCAGCTAGATTAAAAATGTCAAAATGACGGACCAAGATGAATAACTGAGGAAGGAGAACCAAATTCTAGTAAATAGGATCGCATACATATTTTTTTTTAAATCGTAATTTTTCAACAGTTCATGTTTTCATATGATGTTGACTTAGAATGTATGATCATGTATCAACCTTTTCTCTATAAAGAATTAATTTTCGACTTCAGATAGAATCGGAACACGTATTGAAAAACAGGGGGAAAACATTTGTTTACGCTGTAAAAATGACGCGTGCTGCCGATTACTACGGCTTCTGTTTCGGAAAAAAAAGAAATGATTAAAGAAAAGTTGTCCATTTACAAGAATGCTTTAATCTATGTAAAGTATTGAAAAATATAGTTATCAAGTATCTCAACACGTTCCATATCTGACACATATTCTACATGTACACGTAGTGGTATTGCCAAACAGTTTATTGTGTGTGATGGCTAATATGACTTACTAAGTGTAAGCGTATGGAGTATAAATTTATATGCATGGTTTAGAAAAAATAATTGGCCAAGGACATTGAGTTGGACAATGTAATAAACATAATTCACAAACGTTTCCCCTTTTTTATACGCGTGTAGTTTGTCATTGCATGTATGCACTTTATGAAAACATTTGAAAAGGGATATTCGTCTCGTGAATATTCCTTTTTACAGAAAGGTTTGTTCCATGGTTGAGTTTGAATACGGACTTAGAAATCATATTACTTGGATTCATAGTGCGGTAAGAAGTTGCAGTTGCCTAACGGCCCCTCTCTGGGGGCCCCTTTGGAAACCGTTTCACTGCCTAGTCTGGTGACGTTATCGGCGCTAATTTTAGCAGGACTATCCCGGACAATTCAAGTGGTCAAACTGGACATTTGGAACGGACTATGAATATGGGGATAGCGAGGTAACATAAGTGGAAGTGCATACAATGCATACATTCATTACAAAAAAATATGGCTCTTCACGTGATGTCCCTTTAACGCAAAACTAACTTTTTGCTCCGACGTAATCCAAACAGCGAGTATTACTCTGACGTATGCAGTATTGAGCTGTTAAGCTAGTGTGATGCAGAAAAAATATTTCATTTTCTCAAATGATTTGGAATTTACATATAAATATGTAACTGTCAACTGAAATCACGAGTTTAATAATAAATTGCCACAACATTCAAGCGTAGCTGATATTATTTACAGTTTCATTTTTTTTTTAACGAAGATGACATCTACATCCGTCAAAAACGTAATTTCCAAGTTTATATGTGTTATTTTTATATAATACGGTTCTATGGTATCAAAACATTACAGTGTAATTTATAAAGTACATGTATATGTAAAAAAAAAATATGTAACAAAATTAAAAAAACTTGGGTAGACAAATATTGAATAGCCTGGATAATCACCAATAGGATGGCTAAAGTATTACAACAGCTGAGGAAATATAGTTTAAAACAGAAGTTAAAAAAATCGATTTCCACTTCTTGGCTCCTAGCATCGTCGATAAGCCCAAGAAGGACGAAACATCTGCTATACACTTTCAGCATACTGTATCTGCTACCAATTTTAAAGCTGCAAATAATATCTGTGTGTGTTACGGTCATTTTACTAACAAATTGTCATTCTTTGGTGTGGTTTGTTTGAGGTTTTTAAGGACAAGCCAGATTTTGGTGGTGAAGGAAAGCCGAAGTTTCCGGAGAAAAAAACCCCGACCTACGGCCAGTACCTGACGACTGCCCAGCGTATAGGCCTCGAACCCGCGACCCAGTGGTGGAGGGCTAGTGGTAGCAGAATGTGAGACGCCTGAGGTTGTCAGTCAGTCTTAGGTTACTTCTGCCCTGGTTTAGAGGATTAACAACCCATTATTCTGAGTATCTCTGCCCTGGTAAAGTGAATTGCTATTTTTTTTCCAGAGTATTTTTACCTTCGTATATGGAGGATTGGGTTATCTAGGCATTGGTACAGAGGGCTATCACTCTGTCTTCAGGGTACCATCTAGTATAGAGGATTACCATTCTGTCTTTTGGGTTTAGGTTTTCGTTTAACGCCCTATTTACAGTTAAGGCCATTTAAGGACGTGTCTTCACGTGTCTTATGTATGCGTGCTTCTATGTATGTGCGCATGAGGCGGTATGTTGGTGTATCTGCTGCCGACTTTTAGATGTTACCTCACTAAAATACCATGCCGAAAACACCTAGCACAGTAACCCACCGATCACGTTATACTGACGATGGGTTAACAATTTTTGCTATCAACCTAAATTCTGAACGTTAATTAGGGATTAAGGGGTTAGTTAACAATTCCAATTTTGAAGACTGTGGTATATCCCAGCATGGGACAGAACCCATTGCCTACCTTACTTGAGCGAACATTAAACAACAATGCCAAAAGAGATTTATTAACAAGAGAGGCGTAAGGAAACAAAACGGTTGTTAGGAAGTAGAGTGGAGGTATACGCATAATTTATTGATATAATAAATCCCAATCGTTGCGATGGGAGAAACAGATTTATTTTTGTCGCTTTAGTGTCCACAAGCAGAGGACACAATAGAGCAGATGTACAAAGAATTATGATGATGTTATGTTCCCAATGCGATACACAATACTGATATTTCTATAAAACACATTCCGATCACTAGATATATTGATTTGCAATCACCTAAAGGCTGGTGACAAGTTAATGACGTCATTAAATTTGACATTTCAACGGATTGCAGAATTGGAATTTCAATAAATCCTGAAAGATGTTTTAAACTTTGTCATCACGGACGTCAAGTTTATATTTGACTAGACATATTAAAACAAATACAACGTATTTGAACCAGTAGTCGTAATTTCTCTTATGAAAATAACTGACGGGTGTCACCACTGACAAGTTCGTTGTTAATCAAGCTTTGTTAGCTCTTTGTATTTCATTTTATCTTGATGATAACCATTGGTGCTACTCTTGGTGTTGGACTGTTCTAATCATTTAAAGGCGGAAAACTACCGCGAAGTTCATGATAGGTAATCGGAATATGCCTGTACTTCCGGTTGCATTATCGTTGATGGTTGCATACGCTCTCTGCACTCCTGGAATGTGTCATAGCAAAATTGAAGGCTCAGTGTGCACCACATTGTGGATGAGACAAGAAGACTAGTGTACATCAAAGGAATCTCGCGGTCGCGTAACGGGAAAACTGGCAGGCTTTGCGGCATTGTGGTCAGCATCATATACGAGGAAAGTGTGTCAGGTAAAACTTTCATCCGTCCTAATGCTGGTCAAAGTGGTATGTAATTACGGACTGGTCAGCAGTTGTGAGGAGTACTTTATGAAGTATAACAAATCTGGACAGAATTGGCATCTAATTACGATAAGACAATGCTGACAGACATCGATGGATGTTAGTCTGAATGGCATCGTATTACCTGCACTATTGCACTTTGAAAAGACAACAATACGCATCACGATGTCATGAGCTGTTTACCCAATCTGCTGGACAGGGGCGACGGGACATCCAGTTCCATACGAACCACACGCCAGTGAATTTCCTACTCCTACCTTTAGACAGCTAAAACAGAACACGTTACCACAGGAACATGTCATAGTTTTACATCCCTTCAGATGCTCTATGAACTGGAAGCACTTAGGGCATGCGCGTATGCTTGGAACGTTTGGAATATTGCTGTAACCCATGGTCACTTTTCCGCAGTTTCGTAATAAGTCATTCGTAGCTCCTTTGTCAATAGGCTTTATGCCAAGAGTCGTGATGCGTGCGATCTGATCAATTCGTTGTTTGAAGAAGATCCTTTCATCATCAGACAAAGCAGCCTTGTTCGTGATTTCCTCAAACGTCCATGTCGTGAGGCATATCTTACATCTGAATGTTGCGTTACTATCCTTGAGTGACGTCAGACAGAAGCGGTAAAGATTATCTGGTGCTGAAAAGTGGAAATATGTAGGTATATACATTTGTATGTAAACCATGATAGACAGAATACCGTGCAAATCGAAATTTTCGCGGTGAGGACATATCCGCGTTTTTAGCAAGTAAGCGCGAAAATATTCACATGCGAATATTTATTTATAGATTATAGATATATAGAATATATAGAATTCGGAACCATTGTCAACGCGAATGTTTCTATACCGCAACCTATTTAAAGGGTAATAATGAGAACTTTTCTACACGCGAAATTAAAAAATGATAGAAGCGTGATAAATAAGTGGATTATTGTTTAAGTAGGAAATTTCGGGTTGACAATATTGCTGCACAGTTATAGCTGCATTGTGACACTGTATTTCTCGGGAGAGATTATGGAGAACTGGAAAAAAATCATCAATCTTGAAAATCCTCTCCTCAAGAACGTCTACCTTTCTTCGTACCAAATGAAAGTTAAAAAGGTGAATTATTTCCAGACGAAATGTTCATATGTACATTCGCTTTACTAGTCCTTTGTCTGATAAAGGTGACAGCTTACATATTGCGCTAGTCATCGAAAGCATTCCATACGTTGTGCTATATGAACCTGAATACAATCTATATTTAGTATTTACTAACCGGAAGTAAATGCTTAGACAATTAATTATCGGGGTTTAACGTCCTCGCAACAGTCAGGGTCATATGAAAACGGGGTTGAGAAATAAACAGGTCGTTTTAGTTAACCGTTCAAAAAATTAGGTGAATACAAAACTTACTGACGGCGTGACCACAGGCCATTTTGACGCGTGCTCCGTCCGCCATATAACCCTCGAACATGTCTGGTGCCGTACTTCCAGAAAGGGCACATATTGGTCTTTCCTTGGGGTGTATGATCAGCGCCATCTCACTTTGTGACGTCATTTCCTCTTTGGTCTCTACGATAAAAGGGCCCCTCACAATGTCAATGCTGTCACTCGTCACATTGTTCATACAAGCAAGATGATGCTTGATTTCTGCATACGATTTAATCTGAATTGAGAAGGAATAATGTAACAGTCAATATTAGCGTTTTAAAAAGAAAATAACAATAACAAAGCATATCCCCCGTTAAGGATCCTTTTCCCACTGCATTGTGGTTTATTGTCCTGGATACATGTACAGTAACCTCCCCTTAACTTCCGTTTGGATATAACGTTAGCACAGTTTGGCAGGACACTTCCGTTAACCTTTAGTAGCTCAATCAGTTACAGCGATAGTGTATCAAGGATTTAAACCCCGGTTTAGCCCCGCTAATGAGTTTACGTTCAATATACTGTTGTTGATGATATTTTGTTCATTTCATCTTTATTATTTCTCATAAAAGTCATGAAAGGTATGGTTTTCTATTCAGAAATGATTTATGAATAGTCATACCGGAAAGAAACAGTTTTCCAACCCTTAGTTAATTTGTTGACAGTGGTAGATGAATCCTTAAGTGTAAGTGAAGCATCAACCGATGCATCAGCATATATACCTCTGTGTTATTAACAATAATACGGTATGTAGCTCTTATTTTTCGAAAAAAAAAACATTCATTCATTTAATCATTTCATATTAACGACTTTGAACAAAATGTAAAACATATTCATCGTGCGAACTTCTGATATAGTTAATTACTCAGTTGCTTATTGGCAGTCGTTTGCGAAATTGAAACCCCGGAAAATTGCTCCGAAACCCAAACGGCACAAATAGCATCCCGCGAAATATCGTTAGCATCTTCAACTGAAATATATTTATAGTAATTAAAATTACTAAGTTTTATTAAAAAAAAGCTGCTGTATCCAAGGGTTCCACCATAGATGATACATTTCTTCTCTGATCCCTATGAACAGGACTTTGTCATGACATTAACAGGTTCCAGATATGAAAATGATTACGAGAGCGAACCTTGGATTTTAATGATGCGCTAACTGTAAAATACAGTGTTTTTTTAACAAGAGTTGCCCCCTCGTTTAAGGGCGAAAATAAAACGACCGCGTCAATTTATCGCTTTACAGTAAAGATTTTCAGTACACAAGGACAAAAAGACAGAAAATGACCGAGGAGACTCTAAAACACAAAGAAAGATATCACGAACCCACACTCTGAAACCAGTTAGCAGTTACTGATCTACATATAGCGACCGTCAAAGTCATGCATAGTTACTATAGCAATTACTAAAAATATCGATGCGGCGTAAGAAGGCGCATAATTAAAACTTTGATGCCAAGCAAAGCCAGACAAAGAAAGCATTTACTGCACCATATGTCGAGTTCATCGCTCTGGGATCATCAGTGGTATTGAAGGTCAAATGGAATAAATATCTGACGTGAAATGTTCCCAGACAGCGAACGGGAAATCGTATCAATAAATTCCTTTAAAACGTTAAAATTTACAAATTGAAGCCATAACAGATAATATTTTCTTGAATGAATTTTCATATCATTAATGTTTCTCTATTTCGCCAATGGAAGACTTTTTTCATGTTATATCTAATAACCTATAAAAAAAATGGCAACACTAAAAATGATGACGTTGTATACAACATGTTTGGGTGCCGTGTTTGTAGTTCTAACCTCTTATTGGTTACAGTTACTAGGCAATTCCTTAAGTAAACTGCACGGAATAAAATATACAGCTACGAGGCAGATAGTCCACCCGCAAAGTCAGCAGCTACCTTGTTACTTAAAACAATTACAAAATGTACTAGAAATCCGACATTAGAAAGCACTTATTTGAAACTGAATTTGAAATAATCAAATTTAGCTATGGAATCATTTTCACATCGACACTCTATCAAATATTCACTGAATAACACCACTTTAATGTACCAAAAGGAAAATATTTGGACAATTGTGACACAAAAAACACTTCCGCCGAATCTTAACTTACCTGGTCNCGGCCCCTTCTTAACCTTAAAAAAAAAAAAAAAAAAAAAAAAGAAGTCTTTTTTCATACATTCTTTAATAAAAGTAATTGAATGTCGCATTGGAGTATTGCCAAAAAATACGAGAAGAAAAAGTGTGACAATGAACGGAATAGCAGGTCATATTTTTGTATTTCAATAATTTACAGATAATTTCAACAATTAAAACACCAACGCCTCTTCATGTGTTCATATTATAAAACATAGCACATTGAAGGCACGAAGATAGCTGTTTGATTTATCTCAGGTAAAAAAAACCACCTGACCAATCGCTAGCCTGATACTTGTCCTTTGAAGATTACAAAGGAGAGACGTACAACTTCAAAGCCTGTCAATTTTTACCGTTGTGTGACCGCGAGATTCTTTTGATGTATTTCAAAGGATCAATCTAGTCTTCTTATCTCATCAACAAGGTGGCGCACACTGTGCCTTCAATTTTGCTATGACATATTCCAGGGGTGCAGAGAGCGAAAGTGAGCGTGATCCCTGGATATCGAGGATGACGTACCCCCTGGATATCGAGGATGTCTAATACTAGACATTTGAGACTTTTCTTCAATTTTGGAATGAAAGATCGTATTTCGAGCTAAAATACGATACAAGCATATGATAAGTCATTTTAAAGGACACTTACTACTCTTTCTATGTACATGTATATTGTATGTATAGTTTTATATGAGTTATGTTATGAAAGACATGTTGTTATTTTTGGCCATTTGTACTGTAGATTGAGAGACCTAGCTTATCCATTCTCCATTTGTTTCAGTTTGTTTTAAACGTGGTTATACTTTGAGCTTTTACAGTTCTTATTGCGAAAAGATTGCTTTTCAAAGCGTCCTGCATTACTGATTTGCCCTGCTGACTGACATAGCTCTCTAAAGTTTTACAAAACTGCAAGATTTATTGTCATATACCGGCGCGTAGCTGCCATGTTGTATGGTCCAAGCTAGTGATTATATTTATATATATATATATATATATAGGTGTTTTTACGTTTTTTAAGGAAAATATCAAATTTGGCTGTTTTTGTCCATAATGATAAACTCATAGATTTTTGTAACTTCAGAATCTAGGTTATTCGATGTCAATTTTATTATTAGTAATTTAATGTTATGTTCTATCATATCAATAACAATTCGGCTCGTTTGTTTAAGAAATTCTAGATAAATGTGTATTGAATAAAAGCCACAGAGTTTCTACAATTCATATTAGTTCGGGTAGGGGCGTTACGCTGGCTGGATGGAAAAGTGTCATTGCATTTCGTTTAGACAGATACGCGCCTGATATTAAGACTATTAATTTAAGATCCTCGGCGAAGCCTCAGGTTTTGCTAAACCCTTTGAAAACCCTTAGGAATTTCCCTATTCTACACCCCTGGGCATAAAAAAAATATAATATTCTTTATTCTTACACCCCTTTCTTACCCTGGACAGCTCTATCTTACACACACGGAAAATGGAGAAAAAGTGTGTATGTTATCTGTTGGGGCCAACTTGTTACGCTATTAAGGGTTCTGTATGTGTAAATATTTTCTCCAGGTATGGGGTCAACTGCTCGACCACATGGGTTTTCTCCGGGTACTCCGATTTCCTCCTACGGTAAGACCCCGCGCGCTAACATCCGGGCCAACAAGAGTGATTAATATAAGTTGAAATAAATTGTTTCGTAATTGTTGTAAAATAAATCAAGTTTATATTATACAACAATGTTTGTATGCAGAGTGCCTTTAATTTATTACCAAAGAATTAGCTCTCGTTTTGTACAACCCGGAAAAGACTGTTAACTCCTATTCAAGTTAAAAATAATACGAGTCATTGTGTTATTTAAAATGTATTATAATTCATATCATTAATGCTTTTTACATTACAAAGTACTAATAAGGGCCTCGCATCTAATCCGGTGGTGGTGTCCTCTAGCACGGACTGAAATAATCTAATTCCGTGCCTATAATAATCACGGTGTTCGTCCGTCCGTTTACACTTTCGTTTCCGAAGATTTTCTTGGAAACCGAAAGACTAATCTTTCTGAAATTTGACATGGTGATACACTGCAAACTGTAGATGCGTAATAAGGGGTTGAACCGTTTTTAATGTCAAGGTCAAGGTTACATTTACTAAAATTAGATTGGGGATTGGGGAATGGAGGTCGGTCAGGCACATGGTGAAACCGTTGCTGACCTGTCAGTGTTTCTAGTTTTTTTTCAAAAGTTTTAAAAAGATGTTCACATTCATAATACACAGATGCTATAATGTACATGTGGTATAATATACACATGTGGCATAACATACATATATGATATAATGTACATGTGATATAACATACATGGATGCTATAATGGACATGTGATATAACATACACATATGATATAATGTACATGTGGTATAATATACACATATGGCATAACATCCATATATGATATAATGTACATGTGATATAACATACACTATGCTATAATGAACATGTGGTATAATATACACATATGGCATAACATACATATAAGATATAATGTACATGTGGTATAATATACACATGTGGCATAACATACATACATGATATAATGTACATGGGGTATAATATACACATATGCTATAATGTACATGTGATATAATATACACATATGCTATAATGTACATGTGATATAATATACACATATGCTATAATGTACATGTGATATAATATACACATATGCTATAATGGACATGTGGCATAACATACTCAGGTTGTAAAACACATACAAAATGTATGTTATATATTCAGAAAATACTACTCTGCCCCATGTACAGTTAACTTGTTAGTAGTCAACAGCTTACGTCTACACCTATAGATACTCCAACGATTTTCCTGCTCATCAAATAAAGTACGGTCGGGCAATATCACTATAGAGCAACAGATCCATACATTATCATGTAAAGCACGTACCCGCCTCCTGAAATGTGAAGATTTCCAGAAAACATCCGAAAGACGTTATTTTACATTCACAAATAAACAATTTGAGTACGAAAGGAGGCCCCCGGGCATTGAACCTACCTTTGAATCAAACATACACGAAATTCTTAATTAATAGTATTCCTCTTAGTTAATATATTACTTACGTACAGTTTGTCCCTCAGTGCTTCGTTTTGTAAATTTTTCCTGAAGAATTAACACACATGCTATATTTAGTAACGTGGGTTTCATTACTCGGACGGGGTGCTGGTAAAGTAAATCACTGTTTATACTTTCACTTTCGTAATCGATGACGTACGTATGTAAATTTCTTCACTGATCTGTGGCATTAAATATTTCTGAAACTTCACACACATATTAAGCATAATAAAATATTAAATTATGGTTTGGCTTTAAGAACGCAGAGGTCAGGTTAAGGTCACTATACGTAGCTGTTACTATTTGCAGGATTTTTAGTCATCGCTAACGAATTTTCACGAATTTATTTATCTACAAATTATTATGAATGAAACTTCATGATGTAGTTGATAAAATCGCATCTCAAGGTGCTGCATTCAAGGTCATCGCTATGGCAACTTTATTTATTGTCAGATATATCAATTAAAAAGCTCATATAACGTACTTGTCATTTCGAGGTGGGTGCGCTCAATGTCATGTTTAGAGTCACCGCTACTATAGTCTCAGGAAACTATAATTTTATTCTTAACATTTTTTTCCCTATTTCAACAACAGCCGAGAAGTTGTCAGACTGATAGATTCAACCCACCCTCGGCCCCATGCAAACATCTTAGTAATAAGCGTTGATGCGACTTTCTCCTGGGACCCGAGGTTGCCCTCCACCAATATCAAATTCAACAAAATCATAGTATTGAAGTAAACAATTAAGATCGCGAGGAATTTATATATTTATATTTCCCCCATCACGTTTCTGTTTTTTGTTCTTTCTGAAATGTAATGTTGACAAAACAAGTCAGTATAGGAGATCCAAAGTATTTCAGCCGGTTTTATTCAAAATTGACTGGCGCTATCCAGAAACGTATATAACATGATATGCCGATGTCTCTGTCGCGATGTATTGTGAACAATCAGAAACATAATAAATAGATATATTCGATGTCAGTTTTAATACGGGTTAGACAGTGGCTGGAAGAACGGAATTATATCATAATGCTAGCTAGAATTTAAGATATCTAGCGTTAGAGGTTTTGAAAAGTCATGAGTGAGGCCCGAAATTCTGCAATGACAATAGTCTCAAGTGATACAAATGTAGTAAGAGCTACAGATTGCGTTAAAAATATTGCAGATATATTTTTTCTTTAATATTGAATTGAACTAGGCCTATCATCCTTGTTAAATGTTGGCTTTTTTATGTTTTTATTTATTTCTATATTTCTATAGTTTTTAGATCATGCTAAAAAAATCTTCAGTTGAAAAGATAAACAAACACAACAGTCGTGCAACGTCATCGATTCTAAAAGAAGTCATTTGAAATGTTCCCAATGTATGGAGTTTCTTCTGAAAATTATTTATTAAAGCTTATATATATATATCCTTCCACGGGAAAAGGTTCCCAATGCATAGCCTAGGCTACCACACGGCGACACGAGAATCCGGACCAAGTGGGGTTTCCAGCTTACCTCCCTTCCTTCTTGCATAGGGGGCGCTGAAGTTTGAGCAATGGCGCTGACCATGGGTGAAAATGCGGTGTAATCTGTTTGGTTAATACTTTAGTTATTATAATAAAAAGCGACCGCATTACCAATATGCCTCCACCAAAAGGAAAGCCAATTGGACATAGGAACCAAAGGTAGTGTGCATATATTTCATGTCAAGGACCATCGGGATGCAAATCACTAACTATTTAGCATGTTCATGATGTTGTTTATTGATTTCATGCCTGCTCCACAGGGCCAGGGGTTCGTATACCAGTAGCATATGTGTGTATTTCAGACATTTGTAACGAAACCCTGTGCTTGCTCCGTACAGTACAGTAGACTTTTGGGTTTAGCTGCTTCGGAGTCGAGTTACCGTATACTTCCTTATTATTATTGCTGTCTACGTATACAAATATAAGGTTACTTCTGAGTATATTTCTTTTAAACACTTGGTATACGGTTTTGGAGTGCTTGATTCGAATAATCCGAAGAATAACGATGACATGATAATTCCACGTTCCCATAATTATATATAAGTCTTAAAGGGAATTGATTTCATGAATGCTAGTCGTTTCGGTAACAAGTCGTTTCAGGACAAAATTAAGTCGTTTCGGGACATATAAAAAATATCATAAAAATATAAATGAATGTTACAAGTTACATTTCTCTTTCCCGTTTCATAAAAATCTGTGTAAACACATGTACAGCTTTCGTCGTAGCCTATAAGCAATGACGCCACGATTTATGTGTACACAAGAGTACGCATATGGTGGCTCGACCTACCCGTGCTTGGGATAATTATTTTTGCCAATTAACGCCACGCTCGGATTGCTTGGGGTATATACGTACCTGCAGACATGTACTACCTGATTGACAACAAGTTGTTAATTTGATGAAACTAATCCCATTACAAGTACCGAACGTGCAATATCAATTAATCAATTATTTTTACATAATTTCATTCGTTATTGAAGGTTCCTTGTTTGATATCGTGACAACATGTTTCCATTTTACTCTATTCCCTATTAATGTGGCCAACTTTATCAAGTTTCCCGTTTTACAAAAGTACTATCTTGACAGTAAATTCTGCACATAAAAAGTACACAATTTTACAATGTAGACTAGTAGGGTGTGTGTCTGCATTTCACACATTTTCTATCGTTTTCAAATCTCTGCAATCGAAAGGACAACAACAAATGATTTTATTCTTATTTCATATAACAAGTATTATACAATATAAAAATGTATACCATATGTAACAATAAATAATTACATTATATGTGACACTTCAGCTAACTATAAAGTCTCATCTCTTTACTCTTTTTTTACTAAATTTTGAAAACTACTCAATGAAAAAGTAAACAAAACAAACTTAAACATGTGTGCTAAACAACCAGACATAAACATGTGTGCTAAACAAACAGTAGAAAATAACGGGGAAATGACCCGGAAAAAAGTCCCGAAACAACCTCCGTCTTGTTACCGAAACGACCTAACACCGATTTCATGACATAAGCACAAAGCAATCAGATTTGAATAGCCAGGATCGTTGAAAGTATGCTGTACCAGTCCATGAATTGATATCAGGAAGTGAAGGTGAACTGTTCATGAAAAAAAAGATAAATGATCTTAGTGTTACAAGTCTACGGGGACTATTTTTGTGCATTTGTTATTGTGACAGACCAGGACCTGCAAACTACAGATATGTCTTGTGCACCTTTGTAAAATAATAGCTGCTTCCTAAATTATGTCTTCTTCGGCTTAGCTCATTCTGTAGAGAGTAAGACTAGTAAACCAGAGGTCCCAGGTTCAACTCTAATTAGCAGATCATTAAAACAAATGACTTCTGTTATAATGGCCCCATGTAGAGATATGGGAAATATTGATAAAAACACAAGAATCACTATGACTCAAGAAAAACTTGACAAATTCTTTGAAGGGGAGTATGTTACCCTGGTAAAATAATACTAGCTAGTTTATTCAATTCCTACCAACTGGGCTTGGTAGAACTTCTCTACTAGATCTTAATAATATTATATATTAGCCATATCAATGCATGGTAGAGTCGACTAAAGTTATTTAGGGGTGAAAGGGTTAATAAAATTATGTATTAGCTTATACGTTTTAGTGTTAAACTAGTGTAAACCAGATCAAGGTCCATGGTTTCAACTCCTACCAGAGGGATTGAAAAAATAATGACCACAGTTACAGATGGGTGCTTGAACTGGGTAAACCCACAGAGTTTAGCTGGCATTGCATTTCTTCCACCATGTGCGATTCTCACATTATCTATTTATCCACAGAAGATCAAAAGTTGTCATCATACCATCAGAATATATATAGCATCTACAGTAGAGATAGAGCTCAAAGTAACCCATATATATGTAGTGAAACTGGCCTGGGTCAATCGTCGACCAACTCTTTTTTGAAGTACAAGGTTAATGCTTGACAAGGGGATACCGAAACTAGTTGTGTCTTTGGAGGCAAAGACTTAGAAAAAGGAGGAAGGAATGTAGCAGAACTCAGTTCAGTCGATCGTCATCGACCAGGTAGCTCAATTGGTAGAGCGGCTGTCTAGAGTTCGGAAGGTCTCGGGTTCAAACCCTGGTCTGGTTACACTAGTACTACTAGTAGCGCTGTGGATTTTTCCGCTCCTATTACATATATACAATGTAGGAGCTAAACCCAAACATAGGGTACTGTATTCTATTCACATTGGTTGATTTCAATCTCATGATCATGAAGACATACTGAATACCGGCTGTTGTACATGTACTGGTCATTGACAATTTCTACCCTAGAACACTCAAGCTATATATGTAATTATGCGTTAGGCTCTGAAATAGTAAATCAACTGTGAAGAAATTAGATTTTAAGAATTTCAAGATTTTTTTATGTTCTTGAGGATAAATGAAATGGATACATGTATTACTTGAAATTCTTTTAATTACAGACATATGTTACAGACTGAAAAATGAAATACGCCTTATTGTAATTATAGAATTACCGGTACATGTTGACATTTGATTGTAAATTGTAACACAGACTTACAGCTGATACAGCTTTGAACTTGAGTCAGTTAAAGAAGGGTCTTAGGTTTTATTATTTTAAAATATCAGATCTATTTCGAATCCCTTAGTTCCAAGATACGGTAAAACCTCATGGTACTTAAATTAAAGCTGACAGTGCAAGTAAAAATGCTATCAATTGAGATATTTTTTTCTGGTTTTGAGATCTTCCCCATCCAATCTCTTCCAAAAATAGTTTCTTAGGAAGGATCAACATTTAAGTTTGTCCTTGGAATTGCTTGGTAACGAGTATGGGTATCGATAGAAGCGATAGTCGAAAGAGATGGGGAAGATCTCAAAACCAGAAAAAGTTTTTAAAAAAATCTCAATTGAAAGCTTTTTTACTTGCACTGTCAGCTTTAATATTTAATGTAATTCACAATACTACTCAATGTATTGAAGTAGATAAAGGGCTGGAGACATTTTTTATTGTTCACATTCACTTAGTCAACACATATATGCATACATATTGACAAAATAGCTGTACATAAAACACATAATAAGTTTCAGAAACAAATATATCTACTTTTACAATAGAACTAATATAAATATAAAGAAAGGTTGTTCTGATCTTCATAATCATGAAATGAGATTCTAGAATATTGTGCATGATTGGGTTTAGGATGTGAATATGATCTTAAAAACCGATGTTTAGGGAATTTAGCAGAAATAGATAGACATTGATTTGATAAAATAACATATCCAACTAAACTGATGAATCAGAACAAACTTGTTAGAGACAATTCAATGTACCGGGGTATTTGGAAGTAGATGTATAATTCTAGTTGATATACTGGTTATTTGTATATATAAATTTGTAGATTGAAATATATGTTTGCGTTGGTCAAAAGAATTTGTCATGATTAGCATATAGCCCTCCTTCTAAATAATAATTTATTAAGTATTATTTGTATATCAATATTTTCAATTTTTGTATTTTTCAGGTCTTATTCAAGTAGTAGATCAAGGTCTCTTTCTCCATATCAAAAGAAAAGCAAATATTTGAAATCAAGATCAAGGTCACCACGATCCGCCAGACGTAAATCGCCACCTTCTAAGTTTCATCAGAGTCAACACCGGAATTACGCTGCTTCTGCAAGGAAAAGGATACCCTCCGGCAAACCATACAATTTGAAAAAGAGGAGCAGAACACCTTCACCATACGGACGAGGTTCACCTCCTCCACACAAGTCAACAGCACGGCCTAAGACATCACACACTCAATTACAAAGGAGGTAAGCACACAGCATGAAAAAGGAGGTCAGTTCATTACAAAGGAGCTCAAGGTAAGCACGCCTTATCACAAAGCAGGTGAGCACATCTCATCACAATGGAGG
This sequence comes from Mizuhopecten yessoensis, assembly GCF_002113885.1. Taxonomy (NCBI): domain Eukaryota; kingdom Metazoa; phylum Mollusca; class Bivalvia; order Pectinida; family Pectinidae; genus Mizuhopecten; species Mizuhopecten yessoensis. Next base: position 742,699 of record NW_018480072.1, on the reverse strand, counting down.
TAATGCAAGGCTCATCCCAATTGGGGGTAAGCACATTGCATCAGAAAAGAGGTAAGCACTCCTCGTTTAAAAGGAGGTAAGAATTCACTTCACATGAGCTAAACACACCTCATCATAAAAGGTGGTAAGCATGCCTCATCACAAATTTAAAGAAAGCACACCTCATCACAAAGGAGGTAATATAAGCATAGGTCATCATGATGAAGGCACGGTAGTCTATTGGTAGGACGTCGGGCTCAAGACCGAAGGGTTGCAGGTTCGAGCCACGGCATAGCACTGTGTTGTATCTTTGAGCAAGATACTTTACTCCGCTTAGACCCTATAACTACGGATAATAATTTTTGAACCGCTTTGAGATGACCTACGAACTAGGTTGTGATAAAGCGGTATATAAGAACCTCCAATTATTATTATTATTATTGAGGTATGTCCAAAATATTGAATCTATGTACATGTGAAGAAAGCCAGTTACCACATATCATATACATTTGTAACTTGAGTTGTAAAAACTTAAGTGTTCATATGTATTATTATGATGCTCAAGGCTCTTGCTTCGCTTCAATTTTCGGGTTAAAATTTAAAAGTTAAAGTCACTTAAACATATTTATAACTGTATATCATGCTACATGTATTATTGCCTACTTCTGTCGCTTTTAGCATTTTCTTTATTCAATACATGTAGCTTTAGGTTCTTATAAGTGCCAATTCCGTTTTTTCGTATTGCAGAGTTATCTGCTCTAGTGAGCAGGTATTGATTGTTACGTCATTTGTTTGTGAGAGTAACATCATAAATTTTTGAGAAAACCATGTAATTTTCTCACACAAACTAATGACATAACAATCAATCCCTGCTCACAAGAGCAGATAACTCTGCAATACAGAAAGACGGAATAATGATCAGACAGAGATTCGTATAACATTTTCAGGTCTTAATTCATGAGTTCAATGTGTGTACCAGGGTTCAGGTCTGTCAGTTGATCTTTAACATTTAGCAGTTTTTTTTAGATTTTTTTCTCAGAATTTTAGAGTCAAAACATATGTCAAATAGACCTGTCCTTTAACACCCAAAGGTCAAAGATCAGTTTGAGGAGTCACAAACATACTCTCAAGGGTCAATTGAAAGCCCTTGGGTTGTGTAACAGTATTTGAAGGTCATGGTAAGGACAAAGGGGGGAGGGTATTACAGGTTAGTGAGACTTGTATTACTTTTTCTCTTTTTTTTAAATTTTGGTAAGTGCTGCTTACTTACCTTTTTGACCTTCTAACATTTTATTTAAATTTCACTTATAGAGACAAGTTGGACAACTCCAGGCCGTTAGAGGCAGGTGGTAACAGAGGAAGGTCACCAATCTATACAGGGTCCAAACAACATAGGCTGTCAGAGTCTAGCGGTAATAGGGACAGATCGCCAATATACACAGGGTCAAAACATGACAGGTTTGACCTTAAAACACGAAGGTCATGGTCACCAGAGCAATCCTTTCAGTACAGTGATAGAGATGGTAAGGGCCGATCTGGGGCCCAGAGAAGGAGGAGCCCCTCACCGGAATATAATATGGGGCAGGGCCCTTCCGCCATGTTGTTTCCTGCTGCAGCTAAATTCACATCCATTACAGGGCCGATCTCGATTCCACAGAGCCACACAACGGGAATAAAAATGACGTTAAATAACCGTTTTCAGTTTTTCGATGACTTAGAATTGCCACTGATTGTAGAGGACAACATTACAATAGGTATACATCGTCGGGGCCCCAATATGGTCCATGACTCTCATCAACAAATCATACGCAGTTTCCGGCAAGGAGATACGTTGGATGTTCACAGGAAAGATGAGGGAAAATATCCAATCTTCGACCGAGAGGAGATAAAAGTTTTTCGCCACGACGACATCTTGGATGACGAGGTTTACGAGGAGAAGAGGACAATCAGTGTGGCACACTCAAAACCTAAGGGCCGTCGAGATTCATACGAGACAGACCGTCGAATCATACAAGGGTAAATATATAACTTTTTTTATAACCTCATACTTAACGGATTTATACTGAAAAATGTTAACAGTATTTTAAATACATAGTGTTACACATGTCTTCCATTCCATCCTGTTGTATAAAGTAAAGATTTAATATATTTAATAATTCATTTTCATGACTCTAGCAACTTGATTTACGAACAGATTTTCACAGCTTTAATAATTATAAAGGTCAAGTATGAGAAAACTTTGGAGGAGTTCGTATTTCAGAGATTTCAACATTGACCCTACGGCTGAGGTCAATGTTGCTTTCTATAGGTCACTAACAGGGTCAAAGGGGCATTCATTCATGCCTTAGCTTATTGATGTTTTCTAGCTATAATTTTGCACAACGTGCCATGGAGGTTATATATACTGCATACCAGAAAATGTTGGCCCTGTCAAATTTTCGTCCTTCGACGGTAAAATTTTTCTTCGTCCAATATTAAATTCGCTCATTTAATTTCTAAGAATATTATGTTGTCTACAAATGTTTGCTGTAATGATAAATGGAAAAAGGCAAAAATCAAACTGCAGCGAAAATTTCCCTGTATACCGTTTAGGGATCTACCTGTTTGTTTGTTCATTCATACACAACTTTTGTAAGTGGCCTTCGATACTAAAAACAAAAAGGGTCACCATCGACTTCATTTCTTCTCCAATCCTATAAAACCTTCACACTCATGGTCACAAACATCACTACAAATTTGATTTCCACCTTTTACAGTCAAAATCAAATTTGCATTTATTATGACTTTTACAGTCAAAATCAAATTTGCATTTATTATGACTTTAACAGTGTGAGGGTCTTTGTATTGTCTGCATCGCCTTGTTATTTATATATATTTGTATCTTCTCTATTTCATGGAGTTAACTTTTTTATTTCAGGAAAGCAGGCCATAGTTCACGTTACATTGAACCACAGATCAAGTAAGTTCTTATATATAAAGATTGCAAACTTAACATACATACTGCATCGCCAATGGATTAGGGAGGGAATTGAAAAGGTGCCATATGCACATTCCAAATTAAAATGTGCAAAAATGAATTCATTGTAGATTTTAATAGGATCTAGTTCATTTCAGTAATTGAAAAAAAATGAAAATTGAAGAATTTTTGCACATTATTCAAATGTAAATATAATGCTGTAATAGTTGGAACTGAAATGTTTGAGTCCTGGACTCGTGCCTTTTCTGTGGGACTCAATCAGATTCTGAGAACCTACTACATCTCTTAGTAAGGGCCTGCAGGGACTCACTAACATTTTGATAAAATATGTCCATGACTCGCCTGGAAAAACTATACAAGATCACTGATTATTGGTTTTAAGATGTTTTGAATTTTCAATGACACCTGTGAACCTTATATGAAGATCAAGATAATTTGTGTTTGCTCTCTTGGTGTGCCTATATATTAGGCATGATATATACTCCAGGGGTTACGCTCACTTACGCTCTCTGCACCCCTGGAATATGTCATGGCAAAATTGAAGGCACAAAATCAGCTGTTTAATTGGTCTCAGGTTAAAACACCTGACCGATTGCCCGGCTGATACCTGTTCTTTGAAGATTACAAAGAAGCAACACCCGAGTTCAAATCAGTAATTTTTTTATCCGTGGTTATTGGGCCAAAGGATCAAACTAGTCTTCTAGTCTCATCAACAAGATGGCACACACTGAGCCTTCAATTTTGCTACGACACATTCCAGGCGTGCAGAGAGCGAAAGTGAGCGTAACCCCCGGAGTATCGAGGATGGCTAATGTCTTTAGACCACAAACTGTTGTTATAACTGTAGGTGTGTGTAGATGACTTTTTATTTTTCTGTGAACAAGCATATTTTGAAGTGTACGACATAGCAATGATGTAATCATCACTTGGAGGTTCACGTACAGATTTGAACTTCATTGTTTTTTTTCACCAGGTTTGATCCTCGACCTGATCCACGGTATGAAAGTTTACTGACCGATGCCAGGTTCAAAGATGAAGCAAAGGTGACGCGTATTCAGCGCAACCCAAACGATCTCCGTCATAGCCTGCAGAAGAGGCGCCATGACGACGACGACGAAGACGACGACGAAGATGACCAACATTTTGATGCTAGGTAAAATATACGTCATTTAGAAGGACAGGATCCCGAAAAAGATATATTTTGCATTTTTTCTGCTTTTTGTCTTCCGCCACGAAGTGGAAGCAGGAATAAGGTGTTTCTTTTCTGGCGACGGCTTCAACATTAAGTTTTTGCATTTAAGTTAGTTTCATTGAAAGTATAAGTGCTAGACCAACCAAACTTGGACCATAGATCGATGCGTCTTAGGTAGTACATCTCAACCCATGCATCAAATGCCTGATGCAGCCTACCTTTCATGGTCCATTGACTTTGTCAGCATCTCCATCAACATTCAGTTTTTGCATTTAGGTTAGTGTCTCTGATTTTTGCATTGATGGTCAAAGCGGGGCATAGGTGAACTATATCAATCCGAATGGCATCTTATGATGTTCAATGTGGTTTCCTGTTAGTAATCGAATCCTATTAGTGAATACAAATTTTATTTTTTACTTGGATACTGTTTGTTTTCTACGTGGTTACCACAAAAGATTGTACCTTGAAACCATTGAAGTGGTTTACCACCATATACTGAATTCAATTTATTCACAAGATCATAGTAGAAATGACTGTTTTGATCCCGCACAAGTATTTTTGTAATTGTTTTGGTCGGATAAAAATCTTAAGATAACCATCATGGTTTCCAATGTACTGCAGTATACTAGGAAAGTTGTACCCCAGTTGAACTTTTGCCCTCTGTAATGATGGTATATTTATCATAGCCGTAAAATAAGCACATAACATACATACATAATACGGGGAGTGGGGACCCAAGTCTGTGCAAAGAGTCCGGCGAAGTTCTGTGTTACCCAGCATACAGATTCCACAAGGAAAACACACAAGTCTGGCCATAAATAGAGACATCAATATGTAAAGACGACCATGACAACATCGTGCTGGGTATAACAGCTTTAATCCAAGTTTACATTGATTAGTTTTGACACAAGTGTGTCATCATCAGAACAAGTTTAATACAAATACACAGGTATAAGGTTAGAAATGTGGTGCCTTTCTTTGTAACAGTAATAACAAGGTGTGTTTGAATAAAATAATAAAACTTCAGATCAGTTTACATTATGTAGGAATACTTCAACCATGTGATGACACACTAGGAATCTTCCTAGTGCATGGTGAGTCTCATCAGCTTTGTCTTTCGCTATCCAGGTATGAATGAATGATGCAAACTATGACGTTCCGTAAGAATAGGTATGATGAACTCCGAAGTGTCTGTCCTTGCAGTAGGAATCAAAATAGTATGCACTTATTTTCCGATAGTTTTCTAAGATCTTGTAGTAGAACAGAGACTTGAGATAGAACCAGGACTATTATCATCTTTACCTATTGATACATACATAATAATAATAATAATATGTGAAGGGCTAAAATTACACTGCCTGAAAACGGATTATACAAGTGAAGGGCGGAAATTTAACTTGGCAAAAAAATCCTGGCAAACATTATCAGCAGAGTCATTTTCATCTTCCCTAAATTAGTTCAGATAACAAAATAATAATAAAAAAAACAGTTTGGTGATTCTGGCCCAATGTACACGTGCCTCTTGCATTTTTACATGATGGTGATGCCTTTTTAAAACTTAAAAATAGCTTGTTTTTACTGTATTTAGAATTTCCGACAGATTAAGATATCGGAAGAGTTGTATATTGAACAGGAAGAAGATCGAAGCTAAGAGGAAACACAGCCACCGTGATGACAGGGTCCAAAGTAAGGAAAGATACAGCGACAAGATGGGAGACAGACGACAGGATCGTAGTAGATCCTCAGGTAGGATGTCAGCCTTTTACAGAATCGAGGATTGATGGAATGATTAGCCAATCAGTATCAAGCTTTCATTGGAGGCACGGTAGTCTAATGGTAGGACACCTGGCTCGTGACCGTAGAGTTACAAGTTTGAGTCATGTCACGGCACTGTGTTGTATCTTTGAACAAGATACTTTACTCCGGCGCGTGTTCCAGTCTACTCAGCTGTGAATGAGGACATGGTTGGGCAGTGCTGGAATCATTGAATGCTAACGAGCGCCTAAATTTTCCTGCTTCACAGATTATATATATGAGTTCCTCTTTGCCTTCTTTTCCTTTTGCACTTTTTCTCAATTATTTTTCTTACCCTGTTCTGTATTTTGTGTAATTGATTCTTACCTGGACAAAAGCATTGCTAAGGTAATTAAAATACATTTTACCTTTTGCCTCAAACACTGTCTTGTCAAAATGTTAATTGTTTCGTCTTGTCATGGTCAATTATTTTGTTACCTCTTGTCTTAATCTTAATATTTGTTATGCATGCTGAAAGCGCACATGACAAGTTATTCTTACATCTTCAATACGATTCATCAGTTTGGAAATGTAATTTCAAAGTTTGCACAAACAGTGTACATATCAAATGTGTCGCAACATCTCGAGACTGACTGGTCCATTTGTCAAGTGATGATTGAGTGAGTAATTTGTATTGTTGACCCGTTTAACAATGTGACGAGTGATTTGTATTGTTGACCTGTATAACAATGTGACGAGTAATTTGTATTGTTGACCTGTATAACAATATGACGAGTAATTTGTATTGTTGACCTGTATAACAATGTGACGAGTTATTTGTATTGTTGACCTGTATAACAATGTGTCGAGGAATTTGTATTGTTGACCTATATAACAATGTGACGAAGTTAATGTCACCTGACACAGGACGTATGCGTATCGATAGAGAGCGAATGCACACTGAACTTATGTTTCTTTCTCATTTTATTTGTTCAGATAGCAGACAAAAACAGGCGACCGAAACAGAAGTTTTACCCGATTTTTCTAATCGTCCAGGGAGGTTGGACGCAGGTAATGGTGACACTAGACGTTCGGGTTACAGACATATACATGTACATGAATAGAGGATCTGTCATAAGTTAACCTTTTTATTAGATGTATGATACAAGTTTTGGATCCAAAACGAGTATCATACATCTAATATGAAGGGAACGAATAATTAGGGCCCGGTATCGGAGATACGGGTGCCTTATAGTAATCGCTCTGTCTGTCTGTCCGTCCACAACTTCTGTTCCTGGCTGATAACTTTGGTATTTATTGACCGATGTACATGAAACTTGGTCAAGATGTTCAGTTCACAAAAATACACCTTAAGGTAAAAAATCAAGGTCAAAGGTCAAGGTCATTAGGTTCAAAGGTCAAGGTCAAATTTTACATCTTTTCACTGATGAACATTTTGTTATGACATCATGATGCAAAGTTGATCAGAATTAAACAAGGATTCAACTGACCAAAGGTCAAGGCCATCGGGTCCGGGGTCAAGGTCAAATTTTGTAGCTTTTCACTGGTGAACATTTCGCTATGACATTATGAAGTGAGTTGTTCGCAATCAAACAAAGAGAAACACTGAGGTAAAAAGTCGAGGTCAAAGGTCAAGGTAATTAGATTCAAAGGTCATGGTCAAATTTGCATCTTTTCACTGATAAACATTTTGTTATGACATGATGAAGCAAAGTTGATCAGAATTAAACAAGGAGTCAACTGACCAAAGGTCAAGGTCATTGGGTCAAAGGTCAAGGTTAAATTTTGTACCTTTTCCCTGATGAACATTTTGTTATGACATTATGAAGCAATGATGTTCAGAACTTAACACAGAGTCAACTGACCTTAGGTCCAGGTTAGGGGTTCAAAGGGTCAAGGTCAAGTTTTGTATTTTTCACTGATGAACATTTTGTTATGATATCAAGAAGCAAAGTTGGTCGGAATTAAAGAATAAGTCAACTGACCAAAGTTCAGGGTCACTAGGTTAATGGTCAAGGTCATTTGGGTCCAAAGGTCAAAGACAAAGTGGATCTCTGACTTTGACCCTGGCTCTTGATGTAGGAGGTATATAATGTGAAATAAAACAAATCAAAGCTAACAAATGAGTTTTGCACCGGTATTTACATTTCTGTTAGCCTAGAAAATATGGAGGTGGAAGGAAACAAGACTCACATCATAGTACATGTAAAATGTATATTTTGCTTCCTTGCGATTCTTTTTGACGTCCAAACGTCAAGTTCAGCTTTATGGGCAGATTGCTTCTTGATGATTATGGGGGATATATTGCCACAAGACGGGGCCCTTACTGACCTGTCAGTGTTTTTAGTTGTGATCTGAAACAAATATTTTGCACTTGGTCGCCTCTGAAACATTGAAAATTGTGTCCGCTTCACAATGACTTGACGTCACATTGATTGTTCCTATTCGTTTGTGACGTTATTTTGGGAGTGATACTACTTTAATTGTTACATAAACATAATTTATGTGATGGCTTTATGACACTGCATAACACAGTATTCATATGATAAATAGGGGTTATTTTTTTTAATATCACTCATTGAGTTTGAGTGTAGGGATTTTAGTCTTAATTGATCATAAAGCATCCCTTGGTACATACCTCAGAACAATGTGTATAAAGTGAGTTTTCATCTAAACACATAACAAGTTAGGAAAGTTACAGATCGGCACACTTTGTTTACTGGGAATACCTAAACACTTGTGCGTCATGTTTTCAGATCTCTTCAAGCAGGAGGAATGGAAGGACAAGCCGGAGATGATTCCTAAAAACCCGATGTACTATGAGGTAAGTCCAAAGGTCGCCCATGAAACTCATCATATTACCTATCATACAACCCATTCTGTGTAGTATCAACTGATACATACACTAGGGCTACATTCACGTATCCCGGTTGAAATGGTACGCGTGGCGCAGAAATATTCCACGATTAACGAACGCACTTGGACCGTTCTATAAGCAGAGCTAAAAATGCACAGTTTTGGAGAATAAAAAACAATGAATATTATGCTCTTCTTTTAACTGTCCACTTAATTGCATAGCGTATCTTAAAATCTACATGTGGCTTGACATTTTTTTAGAAAGAAATAACGTAAACTAGCAATATTCAGCAGTTTATTTTCAGTCAGGTACGTCTGGACCCCTCAATCTACACATGCCAAATTTTCCTAAGATCAGCTTCAGTTCAATTCTGTGCCTGTCGTTTTCTTTACAGGTTCAACCGTTTCAACCGGATACACAAATTTACCCTATGTATGATACAAGTTCTCATGGGCCTATAATACTTGAAATGTCTTTGCTTCCTTGCTGAAAGTGCTTTCTAGGGATTGTGTATCAGGTCTCAGGTTTATAATCACTGTTACTGTGAATAGAACATGGGTTTCCTCACAATAAGCTCTTCTGGTTGAACAACACTCAAATTTGGGCATTGGTTTTTGCTCTTTAATACCTTTAATTATGCCACATCTACATTTGTATAAATCAGCGTGTCTGATTGGATTATCTTGATTACGTGATGGGGCTATAAAATATTGTGTCAACCTTACACATTAACGTTTCTCAGTCATTGTCTCCCCGCCACAAAGTAGCGGAAGTGAGACCATGGTGATGCTTTTCCGGGAACGATGGCGGCTGCAGCTTCAACGTTAAGTTTTTGCATTTAAGTTAGTTTGTGTTTAAGTTAGTTTCACTGAAAGTATAAGTGCTAGACCAACCAAACTTGGACCATACATGCATCTTAGGTAGTGCATCTCAACCCATGCAACAAATGCTGGATGCGGCCTACCTTTCATGGTCCATTGACTTTGTCAGGATCTCCATCAACATTGAATTTTTGCAATTAAGTTTGTTTCATTGAAACTGTAAGTGCTAGACCAACTAAGCTTGACATTTGCATTGATGGTCAAAGCGGGGCACAGGCAAGACATATCAATTTGAATGGCTTGTATTTCCCCTATATGGAGCCCTCTCTAGCAACCTGACAACAATAACTGGGTTCTGAGTGACTGAAGCAGACGACAACAATGACGTGTCAACTTGATAATCGTAACTACTGTGTTGTTGTTTTATAAAATATTTATTTTCGTTGTGGTAGGGAAACGTGGTTCTTTGTTTCTTCTCAGTTACTTACGTTCCTTTAACCTCGTGAAACATGATAAATGTCGGCGAAACAAAGAATTGTGTTTTCCTTCCACAAGGGCAATAATATAAATATCCAGTAACACATCTCAAATTGATTCTACTGTCATCCACAGCATGATACTCGTGAGGATGACCAGGGGTACGTAGGGCGTGGTCGGTATAGCAGGCGACCTTACAGGCAGGGGTTCCGTACCAGAGGCTCGTACACCTACAACAGAGGCAGCAGCAGCAGCAGCAGCAGCACCACCACCCAACAAAGGACAAGCAGCTATAAAGGGACAAACTTCATACCAAACTTCCGTCCACGTGGATTCAGGCGCCCTTACAACAGCAACTATAGAGGGCGAGGCTCAAACAGTAAGTGTTTACTCATTCAACCCTGAAGACACATTTGAACTCTTCCAATTCAAAGGTAGGAATAGTTCATTATGAAATTTCAGGGTTGAATGAAATATAAGATGATTTAGTGGTATATGGAGAAAGAGAACATGTTGACATGAAGGGACGTTCACAGTCGGTGAGAACATGTTATGATGGCGGTGTGAGGCTGAAACATTTAGTAAATACAAATATGTAACGACTGGTATCAGAAGAGCACTTTTACAATAGATGTGACAATGTACATATAATGGTAATCGGACGAACCTATTGTAAATACAAACGCTCAAATGACAGGGCTTCTATTGACCCTTAAGAGTACGTTTTGGAATTACTTTTGACTCTTGGATGTGAAAGAACCTGTCTAGTTGAACTGTTATTGCAAAATGTCAAAGGCCACCTGAAAGCCATGTAGAGACGTTTGCAGTAAGTGTTTACATGTCGTGACGGTGGTTTTGAGATCTTTTGAAATTTACATAAAATGTGAAGACATGTGACAAGATCATTAGAAGATGTTCACAGCAAGAGTTTTTATGTAGTGACAGTGGTTAAGGACGAAAATGTTTGTGGCAAGTATGAACACGAACTGACAAGGGTATTGGGAGAGTTGTTGACAGTAAGTGTGACCATGTAGTGGCGGTGATATTAGGAGATGTTTACAGTAAGTATGACCATGTAGTGGCAGTGATATTAGGAGATGTTTACAGTAAGTTAACCATGTAGTGGCGGTGATATTAGGAGATGTTTACAGTAAGTATGACCATGTACTGGCGTGATATTAGGAGATGTTTACAGTAAGTATGACCATGTAGTGGCGGTGATATTAGGAGATGTTTACAGTAAGTGTGACCATGTAGTGGCTGTGATATTAGGAGATGTTTACAGTAAGTGTGACCATGTAGTGGCAGTGATATTAGGAGATGTTTACAGTAAGTATGACCATGTACTGGCGTGATATTAGGAGATGTTTACAGTAAGTGTGACCATGTAGTGGCGGTGATATTAGGAGATGTTTACAGTAAGTGTGACCATGTAGTGGCGGTGATATTAGGAGATGTTTACAGTAAGTATGACCATGTAGTGGCGGTGATATTAGGAGATGTTTACAGTAAGTGTGACCATGTAGTGGCGGTGATATTAGGAGATGTTTACAGTAAGTGTGACCATGTAGTGGCGGTGATATTAGGAGATGTTTACAGTAAGTGTGACCATGTAGTGGCGGTGATATTAGGAGATGTTTACAGTAAGTGTGACCATGTAGTGGCGGTGATATTAGGAGATGTTTACAGTAAGTGTGACCATGTAGTGGCGGTGATATTAGGAGATGTTTACAGTAAGTGTGACCATGTAGTGGCGGTGATATTAGGAGATGTTTACAGTAAGTGTGACCATGTAGTGGCGGTGATATTAGGAGATGTTTACAGTAAGTGTGACCATGTACTGGCGTGATATTAGGAGATGTTTACAGTAAGTATGACCATGTACTGGCAGTGATATTAGGAGATGTTTACAGTAAGTGTGACCATGTACTGGCTGTGATATTAGGAGATGTTTACAGTAAGTGTGACCATGTACTGGCGGTGATATTAGGAGATGTTTACAGTAAGTGTGACCATGTAGTGGCGGTGATATTAGGAGATGTTTACAGTAAGTGTGACCATGTAGTGGCGGTAATATTAGGAGATGTTTACAGTAAGTGTGACCATGTAGTGGCGGTGATATTAGAAGATTTTTACAGTAAGTGTTACCATGTACTGGCGGTAATATTAGGAGATGTTTACAGTAAGTGTGACCATGTACTGGCGGTGATATTAGGAGATGATTTACAGTAAGTGTGACCATATAGTGGCGGTGATATTAGGAGATGTTTACAGTAAGTATGACCATGAAGTAGTGGTGATATTAGGAGATGTTTACAGTTAGTGAGTCCATGTAGTGGCGGTGATATTAGGAGATGTTTACAGTAAGTGTGACCATGTAGTGGTGGTAATATTAGGAGATGTTTACAGTAAGTATGACCATGTATTGGCGGTGATATTAGGAGATGATTTACAGTAAGTGTGACCATATAGTGGCGGTGATATTAGGAGATGTTTACAGTAAGTGTGACCATGTACTGGCGGTAATATTAGGAGTTGTTTACAGTAAGTGTGACCATGTAGTGGCGGTAATATTAGGAGATGTTTACAGTAAGGATGACCATGTAGTGGCGGTGATATTAGGGGATGTTTACAGTAAGTATGACCATGTAGTGGCGGTAATTTTAGGAGATGTTTACAGTAAGTGTGACCATGTACTGGCGGTAATATTAGGAGTTGTTTACAGTAAGTGTGACCATGTACTGGCGGTGATATTAGGAGTTGTTTACAGTAAGTGTGACCATGTAGTGGCGGTAATATTAGGAGATGTTTAAAGTAAGTATGACCATGTAGTGGCGGTGATATTAGGAGATGTTTACAGTAATGACTAAACACTATATGAGTACAGCATGTTGCATGACCTTTTTGTAAACTTTCCCTTTTGCTTTGCTTCTTTAACCTTGCTTTAGTGATTTTGTGTGTAACAGAGCACCCGTCGTGTCTTCAGACCATTTCTAGTTGCTTGGTGTCGATTTACCCCATTCAGATATATGTTGTGTACTGATTTGTGTTGTTTTTACTCCCCTTAGCTTCGTCAGACTACTACAGAAAGACATCTCCCTCCAGCGACAGGAAAGGTACCTATAAGTCCTTAAATACTTAAATACGGTCTATATGAAATAGTCTTAATCATCCTACAGAGTCCAGGTGGACTGAAAATGGTCTCTTTACTGTCTAGCTGGACTGAAAATGGTCTCTTTACTGTCTAGCTGGACTGAAAATGGTCTCTTTACTGTCTAGCTGGGCTGAAAATGGTCTCATTATTGTCTAGCTGGACTGAAAATGGACTCTTTACTGTCTAGCTGGACTGAAAATGGTCTCTTTACTGTCTAGCTGGGCTGAAAATGGTCTCTTTACTGTCTAGCTGGGCTGAAAATGGTCTCTTTACTGTCTAGCTGGGCTGAAAATGGTCTCTTTACTGTCTAGCTGGGCTGAAAATGGTCTCTTTACTGTCTAGCTGTACTGAAAATGGTCTCTTTACTGTCTAGCTGGGCTGAAAATGGTCTCTTTACTGTCTAGCTGGGCTGAAAATGGTCTCTTTACTGTCTAGCTGTACTGAAAATGGTCTCTTTACTGTCTAGCTGGGCTGAAAATGGTCTCTTTACTGTCTAGCTGGGCTGAAAATGGTCTCTTTACTGTCTAGCTGGGCTGAAAATCGTCTCATTATTGTCTAGCTGGACTGAAAATGGACTCGTATTGTCTAGCTGGACTGAAAATGGTCTCTTTACTGTCTAGCTGGGCTGAAAATGGTCTCTTTACTGTCTAGCTGGACAAAAAATGGTCTCTTTACTGTCAAGCTGGACTGAAAATGGTCTCTTTACTGTCTAGCTGGGCTGAAAATGGTCTCATTATTGTCTAGCTGGACTGAAAATGGACTCTTTACTGTCTAGCTGGACTGAAAATGGAATCGTTATTGTCTAGCTGGACTGAAAATGGATTCGTTATTGTCTAGCTGGACTGAAAATGGTCTCATTATTGTCTAGCTGGACTGAAAATGGACTCGTTATTGTCTAGCTTGACTGAAAATGGTCTCATTATTGTCTAGCTGGACTGAAAATGGACTCTTTACTGTCTAGCTGGACCGAAAATGGTCTCTTTACTGTCTAGCTGGACTTAAAATGGTCTTGTTATTGTCTAGCTGGACTGAAAATGGACTCGTATTGTCTAGCTGGACTGAAAATGGTCTCTTTACTGTCTAGCTGAACTGAAAATGGACTCGTTATTTTCTAGCTGGACTGAAAAATGGACTCGTATTGTCTAGCTGGACTGAAAATGGTCTCTTTACTGTCTAGCTGAACTGAAAATGGTCTCTTTACTGTCTAGCTGGACTGAAAATGGTCTTGTTACTGTCTAGCTGGACTGAAAATGGACTCGTTATTGTCTAGCTGGACTGAAAATGGTCTTGNAGGAGAATTCCTTCATTTTGACAAAAAAAAATATCAATCTAATCGAAAATCCCTCATTCAAGTCCAAACTCACATAAGTTAAAATCTGCATACTGTGGTCTAATGATCCTAGTNTGAAAATGGTCTCATTGTTGTCTAGCTGGACTGAAAATGGACTCGTTATTGTCTAGCTGGACTGAAATATTCCAGCGATGTACAGCAAGATGCTGAAACGGTTAACTTATTTTATCCCCTCTGAATGAAAGGGAGAAATTTTGTGTAAGTACTCATCATTCTTCCGATGAAATTTTTCCAGTCCAAGTTTTAAACTGTTAATGATGATAGTGTTAGGATTTTGATCGTTTGCACAGAGGTATTTCAGGGACCAGCAGTGGAGTTAAACTTGAGAAAAAAGTTATTGGTTTTATTTTTGGAATTTAAGACGACAAGTTTTGGACTTACCTGGTACTGATTGATTACCTTTACTGCAGGCTACTTTACAGATTCACAGTTGACAGTCATTGTCTAATATAAGAGTTATTTTTAGCTACCTTGCAGATATAACAGTTATTTTTAGCTACCTTACAGATATAACAGTTATTTTTAGCTTCCTTGCAGATATAAGAGTTATTTTTAGCTACCTTGCAGATATAAGAGTTATTTTTAGCACACCATCAATAAGCATCATCAGATGGTGGGCTGTTCAAATTGTCGTTTGTAGTCTGTGATCTTCTAAATCGATTCTTGTTATAGCTTTTTCTCATGTAGTACATTTCAGATATTTTTTGTATATTATGATTTCAGCACGTTGCATGCCTTATTGTAAACTTTCCTGTTGGCTTTGCTTCTGTGTCCTTGCTTTAGTGCTTAAGTGTGTGTAACCGAGCACCCGTCGTGTCTTCAGACCATTTCTAGTTGCTTGGTGTTGATTTACCCCATTCAGATATATGTTGTGTACTGATTTGTGTTGTTTTTACTCCCCTTAGCTTCGTCAGACTACTACAGAAAGACATCTCCCTCCAGCGACAGGAAAGGTACCTATGAACATACAATTGTCCTCTGTCCATGGTCCCTGCTCCAATCCCTTCTAAATCAATTCCATCGCTGTCAACCCTCCCTCATTAGGAGGAGAATTCCTTCATTTTGACAAAAAAAAATATCAATCTAATCGAAAATCCCTCATTCAAGTCCAAACTCACATAAGTTAAAATCTGCATACTGTGGTCTAATGATCCTAGTTTACTACAGGGGGTGTGTAATGATCATAACAGGTGTGTCTGAATCAAATGAATGCTTTTTATACGCCCGTCGAAGACGGGGACGTATTATGTTATCACGTGAGCGGGCGGGCGGGTG
>NW_018480072.1:664117-724722 GCF_002113885.1 Mizuhopecten yessoensis | reverse complement strand
CGTTCCATGATGTTGTATTGCACTCATTGATCTACCAGTTATGTTGAATGATTTCTCTTTTAATATCAATTACTCACAAATACTTCATATATTTCAATCATACAAACAACTGCTCATTCAATGTGTGACGGGCGTATTATATACCGCTCGAGGTAACCTTGTTCTCAGGTAGTACAAGACAGATCTTTCCTTAATTTCATAGAAAGAATCCTCTTGGTCTTAAGTTGTGCATGTTCCATTTTTAGACCAATAAACAAAATGGCGCCAGAAGCACTTGACAGTTCTTCCTCAAATTTCACATATAGGTTTTCTCTGGTGTGCATTTGTGCATGTTTTAGCTTTTTTGAGACTGATCAGAGAGAGGCTATCAGGCAGCTATATCAAATTATGACAGTTCAAGTTGGAAAAAAACTGCATCTTCTGTTGACAGACTATCAATCTATTAAATAATAGGATGGTGGGCACCACACTTTCTCTAGGATATCTTGTTTGATAATAATATCAAGTTCCCAGCATGCGACGATCACACACAGCCTTGTATTCACAGTCATATAACAGTCATATTTCAGTCAAAGTTTGGTCAATTCATAGCTTCTCATACATTCAGTTTCATTGAAAAATGTTACTTATACAGCAGATAAATTTTGCTTTGTTTGTTTGTTGTTATCTTGATACATGTAACAAGTTTTCATATTGAATGAGCGACAACAGTCACTAAGGTGAGACAAGTTCTGCTTATCCATTAACAACATCGTGGTTAAGGTTTCACATCAAACTAATTGTTTAGTATATCCTAAATTGGGAAAGTAAGATATTAGACAATCTCAAAATGCAAGGGTTCTGCTCCCGATTCACACATCTTCTTTGCACCCCTGGAATATGTTATACAACAGAATGGACCTGTGTATCGTGACATACTGTCTTATCTGACCAATGTTTTGTGTCCCAGTGTCAGATTAGACAGGTTTCTCTGTATTGATACTGTTCTATGGAATGTGTACCAGGAGAACAACTAGAACAGTGTTTGCTTATTGATGATTATGTCTTTGGTTCATGAGCACAGAGGCTACAATGATTTATTAGCTCACCTGGCCCGAAGGGCCAAGTGAGCTTATGGCATGGTGCGGCGTCCGTCGGCCGTCGTATGTCCGGCTCCAACTTTTTACTTTAAACAACTTCTTCTCAATAACCAAGAGGCCCAGGCTGATGATAGTTGGCCAGTAGCATGCTGGGATGAAGGGCTACCAAGTTTGTTCGAATGAATGACCTTAACCCACTTTCAAGGTCCAAGGGGTAAAATGTCTTAAAATCTTCAAACGACTTCTCCTCAATAACCAAAAGGCCCAAAGTACTGATATTGGGCCTATAGCATGCTGGGATGAAGGGCTACCAAGTTTGTTCAAATTCATGACCTTGACCCACTTCCAAGGTCACAGGGGTAAAATGTCTTAAAATCTTCAAACAACTTCTTCTCAATAACCAAAAGGCCAAGGGTACTGAAATTGGGCCTTTAGCATGCTGGGATGAAGGGCTACCAAGTTTGTTCAAATGAAGGACTTTGACCAACTTTCAACCTAATGTCCTTGTTCGACATTCGAGGTCAAAGGCGTCGTATGTTTAAATCTTTTAATAGGTTCTTATGAATCAAACACTGATATTCTGCCTGTAGCTATTATTTAGTCCACTATTAAGATTACAAGTGTGAGATTAATACCAGGTGAGCGATGCAGGTCCATTGGGCCTCTTGTTGTTTTGTATCGTGATACTTTCTGGTGTAGCGTATCAAATTGTTTTCTTTGCCCGTATTGCGATACACTAACAGTACTGAAATTATGAACGCATTATTTATCGAACTCTAAAAATGTGTACTTATATTGTTTAATCTTTCAGTAAAGATATGGCCAACTGTCATACCCAAAAGTACTGGAAATTATACCAAAATATATTTCAGTAGCTTTTATTCTTAAAGTCTACGATAAAACTTGGTAAAATCCTGCACTGATTCATTATGAGGTCAACCTTTTCAGCAGATATTTTTATCATAGAACGTAGAGTATCTCAAACATGGTACCGCTATATGTATCGTACTGTGAGGTATGCTGATCATTGCAGCCCTAGAATGATGCAAAATGTATTTGTTATGAACCTCAGGAAAATCTTTTGAAAACATTATCACCTGTAAAATCTTGTCTGCTGTATCATTTAGGAGCACTTACAGGGAGCACTAACAGGAGCACTTACAGGGAGCACTTACAGAGAGCACTTACAGGGGACTTGTATTGAATTATCTGTATCCTGTAGATGTTTGTGTCTGACTTTTCTGCTTTCTGATGCAGGTTGGACGCCCCACTGGAAACAAAACTCCAACACCAGCGGCGACCGGGTGTGGAAACATGACCTTTACGATGACAAGGAAAAGAGTGAAGGAGACACAGGAGGCCGAAACAATGACGAAAAAAAGACGAATAAGGAAGAAAGTCGCGAGGACAACAAACCAACAAGTACCACATGAGAAGAGGAGGATAACCCTTGTAACGCCATAACTCAACAAGGGAGCTCAATGTTTTACCCGTGTCGACTCATTCACCCCTGAAATTTTAAAATGGACTATTCCAACCTTTGAATTGGAAGGGTTCAAATGTGTCTTCAGGGGTGAATGAGTGAAAATAAATAACTGTATAACCCAGGGTCAGTATGGAATACAGTATTTTGCTAAATGAGACTGAAGAGATAGAGAGGCTAGTTTTGTGATCATCCTGAGAAAATACAAATGCAGAGAGAACTGTTCTGTGTGATGGATCTGCCCATATCTTCCTTTGTTCAACATAAATTGAAATAAGTTTTAGGTTGAAAATGTCTTGCCTACAAAGGGACTGCTGTCATATGTATTCGTGATTGAAGAAAAAAAAAATTCTTACAAAGAAAACTTGAAGGAAGAATATAACACAAATGTAGTCTCAACATAATACAAAGCGAAGAAAAAATATTCATCTGTTTTCTAACTGATTTTAAACAGGAAATATTTAATTGATTCATAATGAATGAGTCGTTAAAACTGTAACAACCCAGTGTGAGGCCATCTTGCGAAACTGTTACAAACTAAGTAAAGACAAGGGAGGTAACTACTACACCAGAAGTGTTAGAACAGAATGGAAACTGCACACAGTCAATCACTTTAGTTTGGTGAGATAAACCAAATGTTTGTTTGGATAAGCAATTGCAAATTGGCATATTTTGAATATTAATTGAGACACAAAAAGACAAAAAGCATACAGTGGTCATTATTTATTTTGCAAAATTCAAAAATCCATTGTTTAAAGAACAGTTATGTTCTATGAAATGTGTACCAGGAGAACAACTATAACAGGGTTTGGTTTTGTTAGCCGTTCACAGACAATTTGACCTGAACAAATCTTAACCTGAAATTGACCCGAATTTCAGGTCTAATTCAGGTTAATTTCACATTTAAAACAAGTTCAAATCAGTTTCATATCAATGTTGTTGTCACCTGAACACAGCCAAAAAGTCAATTTCAGGTGAAAAATTAACCTGAATAATCACCTTGATAGAAAAATTTACCTCACCACATTCACTCCAGAAGACACATTTGAACCTCTCCAATGCAAAGGTTGGAAAAGTTCAAGGTAAAATTCCAGGTGTAAATGAGTAAATTTGACCAGAAATTGACATCAAGAATTTTTCATATCAATTTGAGGTCAAATTAGGCTGAAAACTTGACGTGAAATTGACATCAAGAATTTTTGCCTGTGTTGACATAAAATGCAACATTAGTATTCATGTGTCAAGAAAGCAAACTTAGACAATTTTCTTCACTTCAAACAAATCTGTACAAATATTTTGATCTCAATTCTGTATTTTTCAGTATACTGTTTACCTATATCTGTTCACATACCAAGGTAAATGTGCAGAGATGTTATTTTTGACCCGTGAAAAATACAGTTTTGATATCTTGTGCTGCAGTACTAGTGAAAATAACACTTTCATTACAAATATGAAATATATTTATTTTTTCAATGATATGACTATCAAATTTTCCTGTATCTCTTTGGCACATTACTCATTTATTTGGTTAAATATTTCATTATATTGGCTCATCTGGCACGAAGTGCAGTTTTTACTCATTTACCCCTGAAATTTCATAATAAACTATTCCAATCTTTGAATTGGAAGAGTTCAAATGTGTCTTTAAGGGTGAATGAGTTAATGTGCGATGGTTTGCATCTGCAGGTAGTAAGTATCAACTATTTCAACAATTTCAAAAAAACTTTTTAGGCCCAGATATGAGGTTTTAAGGAATCTTGCCATGTAGCTTGCTAGGGTGGAAGGCTATCAAGTGTTCTCAAATAAATGACCTTGACCCAGTTTTAAGGTCGCAGGTCATATGTATTTACATCAGCCAATGACTTCTGAGGATACTTGAGGCCTAGAATATATTTGTCCTATAACTCGGTGGAATGAGGGGCTTGTTTTGATGGAAAATGTAGATTAGCAGGTTAAGGGTTTTGTGTTTTGTCATTGCTTATGATAAACCTGCTGTTATTACCACAAAGTCGGAGGATGTACATAAAACACTACCTGGTATTTATTTCCCTTATTTCTATGGTACATGTAGAATTGATTTTACCCCAAAAATATTGCCATATGTGTATGTCCTGTATACCTGACCTTACCTTAATATAAGGCCCCAATCCTTTCTGATCTGTCCTCATAACCTATACAACTTAAATGCCCTCGTCCCTCCTAATACGCCGTCAGACCCCTTACTTACCATCCACCCTCCCTTCCCTAATATTGCCCTTGTCCCTCCTGATACGCCCTCAGACCCCTTACTTACCATCCACCCTCCCTTCCCTAATAATGCCCTCACACAAGGGATGCTATGGATATTTTAATAGTTCTATAGCAGTTTAGTGTTGGTGAGAAGTTTCTAGGTTATGGAGAGTTTTTTTTAAAGTTAGGTATTTTAATGTCTTTTTATCATAAACCAATGCTATTTTTTGTCTAGAAGCTGAGAAAACTCAACTGTTGTGATTTGTCTCAAGGCAGATGTTTCCACTTGTTATCCAAGCAATTCATCATTTGTGCAATTTTAACTAGTTTTTATGCACCATTTCACTAAATGTAATGGTTGATTTCCTTAAAAAAATCCAGTTGTTGCCAGCCATGAACTGGACTAATTCAAGAAATTTACTTCCATGGATTGTGTTATTTCTTTGAATATTGTGATTTCTTAACTCATTCACCCCTGAAATTTTGTAATGTACTATTCCAATCTTTGAATTGGAAGAGTCCAAATGTGTCTTTAGGGGTGAATGAGTTTTAAACATCGCATAGGCATAATGTATCTAATATAACATTGTTTGTAGATTGTAGTGCTTGGATGGCCTCCTTCAAAAGGAAAATTTAAAGATATGTCATTGTTTAAATCATTTTACTGTGAAACATTGTACATGAGATATTTGTTTTCTTCACTTCCATTGAATTGTTAATACAATTTCAAATATGACAAAAGTTGTTTTTGTTATTTGAAAGACATTATAGACACATTAACTGATTTGTCATTTCACACAAAGGAACAAACTGTATAGCCAGTTATTTTTATGACATTAAATTTATCAGATTATACTTCAAATGACAGAATTGAATTTACAACAGCTAAAATTTCCAAATCTGGAAAAAAAAGGTTATGTTATTTCAGTGTATATTGTCTATAATTCAATATAAAATAAAGAATAGCAAACCATACAAAGTCATTTGATTCAACGCAATCCAATACTATTTTATGCAAATTCAAGTGTTTTGTGTTATAAAATAAACAAGTCCTAAAACATACATGTCATATATTTCATTTCATACTGTCAGACTTGCCATATTTCTAGATTGTTTGAGATAATAATAATAACACTACCTTGAGGTTCTAATATACCGCTTTATCACAACCGATTTTGTAGGTCTCCAAGCTGTTCACAAATTATAATCTGTGGTTATAGGGCCTTTGCAACCAGCCAATATCTTTCTCAACTCCTTGGGGAGCATACAGCTAGCATTCAACAATTCTAGAGTTGCCCAACCACATACTCATTTACAGCCGAGTTGACTGGAACAAGCGAAGTAAAGTGTCTTGCTCAAAGATACAACACAGTGCTGTGCCTCGGCTCACTGCACCCTTGGAATATGTCATAGCGAAATCGAAGGCGCAGTGTGCAGCACCTTGAAGATGAGACAAGAAGACTTATTTGATCCTTTGATGTACATCAAAAGAATCACGTGGTCAGGTAATGGTAAAAATTGACAGGCTTTGAAGTCTGGCATCTCTCCTTTGTAATCTTCAAAGGACAGGTATTAGCCTAGTGTTTGGTCAGTTTTTTTTACCGAAGACTAATCAAACATCCATCTTCGTGCCTTCAATTTTGCTATGACATATTCCAGGGGTGCAGAGAGCGAAAGTGAGCGTAACCCCTGGATATGGAGGATGCTCGAACCCGCAACCCTTGTGTCACAAGCCCGGCGTCCTACCACTAGACTATCGGGCCGAGATAGCCTACATAACAACTATACAGATTTATTTGGCTGCATTGCTGTTTATAGCACAGGTAATATTTACCTGTATCATCTTAATAAGCAAAAAAATATTTCACTGGTATACATGTTATATATAATGCTCCACTTATAAGCAAAAAATATACAAATGCAGGGAAAATCCTGGTGGGCGATTTCATTAAGAGTGGCTATTCCATGTAAAATTAGAAGAAAATTGAAACATGAAGGGGTCAATGGCCCCATGGCCCTCTCCAGTGCCAATGAAAATAAAAAGCTGTACATAATGTAGTCGATTCCTGTCTTGCCTGAAGGATATGTGCAGTAAACAAAAAATAAAGCTCAACTCGGCTAAAGGGATTCCTGCTGTTGCAGTATGTTGATATATCTCGTCTAAATAGACCTGTTTGTGACAAAATGTTACATTATCTTACCATACTGTGAAATGTTAGTTCATCTCGAGTAAAAGGATATCCATGTTGTGACAAGGTTAATTTTCAACTTGCCTAAAAGGATCTTTGCTGTGTGGGGAGAGGTTTGTTCCTCTCATCTGAAAGGTCCCATGCTGTGACATCTTAGCTGATATAGGTTAAGAGATCCATGCTGTTATGAAATATTAGCTCATCTTGCTTTCAACATCTTCTAAACCACCAGGAAGCCTAGAGTCATAATACAAGTATATTGCCTGTAGCATGCTGGTGTCCAGGGCTATCGAGTTGGTTAAAATAGATTTCAATGATCTGCTTTCAAGGTCACAGAAGTATAAACTTAATATGGCATCTAAATATTCATAAAATCTTGAGAAACATATTTGGTCTGCGTGATGCTGGAGTGAGGGGATATAAAACTAAATTTGTTCAAGGAAATGGTTGTGACCCACGTTCGTGGTTACAGGGATCAGCTGTATGAAAACTTTAAACAACTTCTTCAAAAAGCCCATAAGACTTAGAGTAGTAAAATTTGGCCTGTGGCTTGCTGGGATAAAACTCTCAAGTTTGTGTGAGTTAGGGATATCTGTTAATGACATGTGACAGTAAGTCAAGTATCAAACTTCCAGCAAAGTTCTGCATAATATGCATTTTTATGTAGATTGTAGTGCTGCTTGCTATCAAGTCTTCTTTGAATAAATTTTGACCTTGACCTATTTTGAAGGTCAAATGTTTAAGATGTGTTTGACAATAGCATTGAACAAGGGGTGATACATGCCAATAGAGCCTCTTGTTTTTGAGGTATAGACTCCTGAGAAGATCCTTGTTGCATAATGAAAAAGGTTATAAAAAAGAAAATGATTTAAAAAAAATATCAATTCATCACCATTTCACACTAGTTATCACAGGGACCTGAGAATTTGTTAGTTATATATTTGGACCTAAACGAAGGTGTTAGGAGTAATTTTACACTAATATTATCATAATTATGGGTGGCATTTTTACCAAAAGTTTATCTAAACCCCCCAAACGTGTGAAATTACTTTTTAACACCTTAGGCTAGGTCCAAATATAGATGTCTATGGACCAGGGATGTGCCAAGTCAAACTACCACGAAATCCTTCATTCATGAATAAGTAATAGCGTATATATACTGATTTGAATATTCTTTGAGTGGACGAACTATCCAAGTATGTTGTTCTCCGTCAACACTTGTAGGTGTGGTATTAGAACACTGGTGGTATACATGCTTTTAGTTTCCGACACTGACTGCCAGACGATTCCAACCAAATGTTACATGTCATCCGGGTCAGATACTAGCTGCTTCCTATACCGACTCGGCAGTATTTCATTTTTTTTCACATTCGGAAGCGCGTAAGACTAGATATTCTTATGTGGGCGTCAATTTAATACTAATGCAATGCCTCCGCCAGGGATCCGATCTTGGACCTCTGGTTTACTCACCTGGCGCCTAATCGATATTTATTTTACAGCATTAACAATACAGGTAACAAGGTACATATTCCCGCGAGACGTCGTCCGTACAATTAGTATCATTCCAACAGGGCCCGTATTCATGAAACAGTTCTCATGCTCAATCATGTTTTATCATGTTTTTGGGCTCAAGCCTAATTTCTTGTTTCATTTTATAATAATATATATTTTTTTCAATGATTTGGACAAAAAAAGAAGAGACTTAAAGTCAAATACTGTTTTTAATGTTCATAATTCACTTTTGATCGTTTGACATGCTTTAAATGAGTTACAAGAAAGCTGGTTTGAGCACAGAACCCATGCTTGAGCATGAGAACGGTTTCATGAATATGGGCCCAGGTCTTAAAAAGGCAGTCCCGATAGCGTGACGTCGTTACTCTCAACGACTATTGTGACAAACACTCTCTAGTCCTCCATTTGAATCTATCCATAGATTCGACAATCCCATTAAAAATCCATCTGTTTTGGGCCATGGACTTACTATACCTTATGAATATTTTACCGTTTCTATATTTCCAGATATTTTCTTTTTGTTTATTAAGCAGCGGTCTGAACAAGACCCTGAAAAACTGTCTCCTGTCTTAAATTGTACGTTTTCTGTTTCTGTCTATCTGTTGGAACATATTCCCTGATCTTTTACCAATTGTCAGTATAATGGGACTTGGTGGAACGCCGTTCTGGGTTCCTTCGGCTTGATATTTCAGTGATGTAGCACTCAATAGCCGCGGTGGCCAAGTGGTTTTAAAAGGCGTCTGGCAGTAGCCCTCCACCGCTGGGTCGCGGGTTCGAGACCTGCGTGGGGCAGACGCCATGTACTGGCCGTAGGTCGGTAGTTTTTCTCTGGGAACTTCCGGCTTTCCTCCACCACCAAAAGCTGGCTTGTCCTTAAATGACCATAGCTATTAATGGGACGTAATACACAAACAAACCAAAAGTCGACATCTGATCCTCGCTATCGCAAGGAGGCAACAACACACCGCCTCTAGCACGCACGCCTACATTATTAACAGGGAGACACGTCCTTCAAGGACCTTTGCTGTTAGAAGATGTTAAACCCAATAAAGCTGCTAATCCTTCAGATTTAGTTTATCAGATAAATTAACGTTCATTCACATCGAATCCCACTAAAAGCGTTTACTAGGGTGGCCGGTGGAGCAGTGGATAGCGCACTAGCCTTTCACTCAGGCGTCCGGGTTCGATTCCCCGATCGGACGTGAAAATGTATGGGGTCACCTGTCCGACCACGTGGGTTTTCTCCGTGTACTCCGGTTTCCTCCTACAATAAGACCCCCGCGCTCTGACATCCGGTCCAACAATGATTAATAAAATAAATAAAGTTTTATTCTAAAAGCGTTCCTGTATTGTTTATTTAAAGTTTGAACCTTAGCTTCCCTTTCATTTTTCAAAAGCTTTAAATACCTTCTAGTTGGCACATGCCTTCGTGGGTTTGATGTCTAAGCCAAATCTTCCTTAAAAAACTGGACAATGGTAATGATGTCCTTTGTACTTTGTTTTGCGGCTCAGTTATTAAACAAACTTTCTTTTTGCTAGCTTAAATCAGAGCCAACCATGGCAGATTTGTTAGATGAATTAAACCTTCGCCCTTTTTAAATACCGTAATGATCGGAGTTATGAAAATAAAATTACTAGATTTACAGAAACGGGTGTGTTAATTAAAATTATGTATTTATCACGTTACGGTACCCCCGAACCACTGCCGAAAACTGTATAAACTGGAAACTGATATTTTCCGATATAGTTTGATAACTCATTTCTTGTGGGACTTTACCAAGAAATAATAAAAATGAACTACACAAAAAATAATCAAAAGTGTGTGTGGCTGGACAAGGATTCGAATCCTGAGCCGGAAGCTGTCCCTTTAACTAACCGAGCTACTTGGTCAACGGACGTACCCCATCAAAACGAAATAACGGGACGGTTTCTGAACAGAACGAAATAACGGGAAGGTTTCTATACAAAACGAAATAACGGGAAGGTTTCTGAACAGAACGAAATAACGGGAAGGTTTCTATACAAAACGAAATAACGGGAAGGTTTCTATACAAAACGAAATAACGGGAAAGGTTTCTGAACAGAACGAAATAACGGGACGGTTTCTGAACAGAACGAAATAACAGGAAGGTTTCTGAACAGAACAGATCTTTATTGAACACTCAGATCGATACAAACGATACATGAGCAACATACATAATAAACAGTAGACAGCAAAGGAATAGGTAAGTTAGCACGGAGACTGAAATGCTTGCATAACACATTTCAGAAAGTTACAAAGCTTGTTCAACAATTTCATATTAGTGGTGCAAAATAATTCACGGTATATCTGATGTTATTTAGAAAACGGAAATAATATTTGGGAATATATTTACGTCTTCCAGTACGAAAAAAGCTACATTCAAATGCATAGTGGTATATTCATCACCAATAACTTGTTGATCACAAAGTGAACATATACGTTAATCCCAATGAACATATCCCCACCTACCACACAGGAAGTCGTTGGTTACATGTTCGATGGGAGTGTTTCTGCATATACGAAAACTCCAGTGTTTTGCCTGCTGGGACACTGATCCTTCAGCACGGCTACTGGGTTCAACAATGCCATACAGTTCTATAATTGTGTCGTTATTTGTAGATATCCTGGACAGCGAAAGGTTCTGTCTTGTCTTTGGCAAACTCTTGACAATACTGTCGAGTCTGAATTCCGATATATTCTTTTTTCGAAAGTGTTTATAAACAAGTTTCTCGCTCTTAAATTCAAATCTAAGCAATGGAATTCCTATTATCAAATTGAACGAGAAAATTTTGCACTGCAGGCCAGTGGTATGCAAAATAGACCGTTTACGAATTTGAAAACAGTTAAATTAACCTTACACATCCACGTCCTCAGCTCTGCAAGGCTCGTCTGAAGTACGTGTATCTTTCCCGTTAGATGTAATGAAGTTAATCACAAACCGTTTGATATTGAAGTACATGCATTCTAAACATACGTGCACTTTAAACTTAACTTGCAGCTTCCAGTTATTAATATATGTGTGTTTAAGGAGCCCTGCCCCACTGTAGACAAAACACTAGAGAGCTCCACTGTAGTTTTTCATACCTAAAGTAATCTCCCCTTAATATCATTATCTATTCCGTTGACCTGGCAGCGCAGCTGATAAGTTCGACAGGTCCAGTGTTCCGATCCTGATTTATCAAAGCTATCTATGTCTGGAAAAAGTTTCCGATGCATATTACAATTTTTGGCAGTGTTACAAGTATCCTTAAATATGTGTGTCATAAACGTTGTACGTGTCTTTTCAATACAGTTTTTATGGCTTTCAGTGCGCATAACTCCGGACTATAAAACCTTGGTTACGGCAGCTTCAAATATTATTTTTTGGTAGAAGTAAGAAATAGGGACCTATAACTTTAACGTTATCAGATTTTTCTTGAGACGAGATTTAATACTTTTTGGTGAATTTAAACCACTTTCAGAAAAGGTTTGGCGTGTATATTTACATTTGAAGTGTCAATCTTACTTTTCGGTATATGTATTTGAAGAGAATCAGAAATACTGATAAATATTGATTTTATAACGAAGTTATGAAATATTATTCTCGCACTCTTCTAAAACACGACTCTTTAATTCATTCACCCCTGAAATTACATAATGAACTATTCCAACATTTGAATTGGAAGAGTTCAAATGTGTCTTCTGGGGTGAATAAGATAATGACCTTTTTAATGCGCATATGTTTTGGAACATGTAACAAGTAAAGACAGTATCATGTCACAAGAGATAAAACAAACCCACGGAATTATGAATCTGTTAATACGGATTAGACAAGATTCTGACGTAAAAGGCGCTAAAAAATCTGAAATGCTGTTCTTAAAAATCTACCACCTTATCGGCTGCCTTTGGGAGCCGCATATCACAAGATACAACGTTGATGAACGGGACAAGGATAGAATTTGCCATGCCCATCTGCAATAATCAGAAGTTAAACCAGAAACGCTCTACATTGGCATCGAAATAGGCTTGCTACAGATACCGCAAGATTTCAATCTTACCTTATCGTTGATATCACAGGGACCTGAGAATTTGTTACAGCTATATTTGAACCTAAACTATGGTGCTCAGAGTAATTTTACATGCTTCAGGGGTTTAGATCGACTTTCGGTAAAAATGACACCCCCAATTATACTCATATAATACCTGAAACCAATCAAATAGCTTACCGCGAGCCTCTGATATCGCCGTGACATAATCCAGGGATGTAGATAAAATGTTTTGCGTTAAATACGCAAGTTTTGACAGAAGTTGATGTTGATTTGTATTTATTGAGTGTAAATTTTAATGCACTAAATCCAGTGTGCCCCTTTCTCTCGGGAACACTAATGTCGTCGCCTGACGTATCGAGCAATATTACTCCCAGACAACGCTATACACTTTAAAACAAGTTCCCTCGGGAAAGGGCCACACTAGCAAGGTTTTACTATAGTTTACATGTATAGGCGGATATACAAGAGGGATAGCACCAAGGCTACAGGCCTAAAGTCCACATACTATATACTACAAGATGACTTTATGGGTTTTTTTGTCGTCCGTCACACCGCTCCCTACAGGCACCCTCATTCATAGGTAGTGTCCAACTCGTCGTTTCCCTCGGCACTATTCTTCCGTAACAATGTTTCTCGAAGGAAGTGTTTCTCCGAAAAACCGTTTCTTGTGGGCAGTGCTCTTCCGTCACACCATTTCTCACGGGCAGTGTTCTTCCGCCTTGTCGTTTCCCGTGGGCCGTGACTATACCTGTGTCACTCCGTTTCCGCGGCGGTATTCCTCCGTCATACCGTGGAATCCGTGTACAGTGTGCCTCCGTTACAACGTTCCCGCGGGTACCATTCCACCTGACATTGTTTCCCGCTGGCGATGTCTTTCCGTCACACTATCCGCTAGGCAATATTCCTCCGTCACACTGTTTCCCGAAGGCACTCATTCTTCCGTCATTACGTTTCCCGCGGGCACTTCTCATCCGTCACACTGTTTCCCGCGGTCACTTATTCCTCTGTCATAACGTTTCCCGCGGGCACTTTTCCTCTGTCATAACGTTTCCCGTGGGCTCTTTTCCTCCGTCACACTTTTTCCCAGGGGCACTCATTCTTCTGTCATTACGTTTCCCGCGGGCACTTTTCCTCCGTCACACTGCTTCCCGCGGGCACTCATTCCTCTGTCAACGTTTCCCGCGGGCACTTTTCCTCTGTCACACTGTTTTCCACGGGCAGTCATTTCTCTGCCCGTCATAATGTTTCCCGCCGGCACTCATTCCTCCGTCACACTGTTTCTCGCGCCCGGCACTCATTCTTCTGTTATCACGTTTCCCGCGGACGCTCATTCCTTCATCACACTGTTTCCCGCGGGCACTCATTCTTCTGTTATCACGTTTCCCGCAAGCGATCATTCCTTCGTCACACTGTTTTTCGTGGGCACTCATTCCTTCGTCACACTGTTCCCCGCGGGCGCTCATTCCTTTATCATAATTCCCGCGGTCAGTGAGCCTCCATCACACCGACGGTTTCCCGCGGGAAGTATTCATCAACTATGCGAAGTTTCCCACGCTTTGCCCAGTTTCCCGCGGACGTAGGGAATTTTCCAGCAGTACCGTACCTTACATTATTATTGAAGGCTGATGTAGTAATCTAGTTATTGGCCTTATTCTAAAATATATTGCCATTTCCCGAGGGAACTATATTCTCTGTTAGTGGTGTCAAGTTAGACGGAATGTGTGCCCGACTTATCAAGCGAGGGCACTTTATTCCTCCACAGACAATACTATCAGATAAATGGTCCCTCGGGAGCTAGAGGGCCATTTTGGATGAAGTACTTTATATGTTATAGGAGAAGAGTCGAGTGCTGACATGTACAACACCAGCGTGTATCAATACTGGTTTGTTGAACAAGCAAACAATATTTAATCGACGTAATTTGATAATGATAATTAAAAAGAGAATCAATAAACAAGTGTATACATCTCATCTTATGAGGTGGCTTTAGTGCGGGTATTTAGGGTGGTGCTAATCCTGACAAAACTCAAGTTAGATTTCGATATCGATCAATCATAGGAGAAAAAAAAAGATTAATAATACTTTTCTGAATCCCAAGAAAATACATCTTATTTTTAGAGCACTCTTATTCTCAAATATTTTGTATATCATTTTTTTTTTTACAGAAGGGCAACTTCCTCAAACATTACTCAATTAATTAAAGGTTAAATTGTAAATTAAAAAACAACAACAATTGGATCAATTTCAGAGAATCTCACTCTTGAATATTAGTTTGACAAGAAAAGTGAAATTTAGAATAAGTAGGACCGAACAATTAAAAGTTTAAGTTTTTGCGATAGGCGTGGATCTACCGACTGCATTTATTTATTGTTAATCATTGGGACTAGAATATAATTTTATATTGTCCAAAATAACCATTTGCCATTGTTATTTTTTATTGACAACATTGCCGCTATTGGTCTTTCGTTTACACATATCTTTACCTATACGTAACCAGTCTGTTTAATATCTGGCAGGCAACTTTTCCAGACATCTAGGCCTATCTGTCTCTGGTTTACTGTCGACGATAGGGTGTAACCTTCACTCTGACACAAAACACCGAACTATGAATGGGGTTTGACTCAAACTTTGAGGGGCGAAATTGGGTAATATTTATTTCCATCTGTCGTGAGAAACTTCTATTCCGTTTATAACCATTCAGAGTTAGTAACACGCTGAAATACATAACCGACAGCATAGCAACCGTCTGATCAATACACAATGTGTATTACACATGTGTGTATGGAATTCCCCTACACGCGCCTCGCTTTGACCTCGCACATGTACACTCTCCTGACATCCAAGATGGCGCTTTCTATGTGAACGGGTGGAGTGTGTTGGTCATTTTTTGTTTAGTTTGGGTAGTTTACTGAACAGAATGGTTATGGGAAAATGACAGGCTTGAATTTATGACTTCAGATGTTCCATGCAGGCTATTCAGCGATATTCTCTGCTACTCGCCGTAGGAATTTTACTAATAATTCTATACTATGGCTTGAATACAAATTTTAAAAATGGAGGAAAGACACGGTCGTTGTTTACCCTTCGAAGGGAAAATCTCAGATCGTTCACAGATTCTGAAGACCACAGTTTTGCCGAAGACCTGCACATGTCCCCAAAACATCGGCGCGAAAGAGCGTCAGAGTCGAAGAAGAGACAAAAATGTCGTATGGAGTCGTGTTTCGATCTGTCGCGTTGTCGGAAAGGTTTCAAAGTATACCTGTATCCGTTGGAGGAAAGGGTATCGGAAACGTATAGCAAACTTGTTTCAGCTATCCAAGACTCGAGATACTATACCACCGACCCGTACGAAGCATGTGTGTTTGTATTGTCAATAGATACAGTAGATAGAGATGTACTTAGCCAGGATTATTCTAAAAACATTCAAACTAGGATTGAACAATTGGAGCACTGGAATAATGGAAAAAATCATGTCATTTTCAACCTTTATTCAGGAACTTGGCCAGATTATACAGAAAATTTGGATTTTGATATCGGTGAGGCGATGTTGGCGAAAGCCAGTATGTCCATTCATAAGTTTCGTAATGGTTTTGATATTTCTTTCCCTCTTATTGGTAAAGACCACCCGCAAAAGGGAGGAGAGAGGGGCCATGTGTATTTATCATCAAACAACATTCCTCCATTTCGTCACTACTTGTTAGGATTTAAAGGAAAACGTTATTTAACGGGGATCGGTTCGGAAACAAGAAATTCTTTATATCATATTCATAATGGGGAGGATATTGTGTTATTGACAACGTGTCGACACGGAAAGAGTTGGCAGAAGAAGGCGATAGAATTGAACGACACCAGATGCGAGACTGACAACATCGAATATGACAGGTAATATAAAGCGTAATTATGTTTTTAACAGTTGCTTTAATATGGTTTGCAAAATCTAATGAAAGCATTTGAGAAGGTTTAAATGAAATGTGTAACAGGAACACACTGTTTAAGACTTTTAATATATATTGATGACACACCCAGATTGCGGGTATCCCCTTGCCAAGTTTACACAGTACTTAAAGCAAGTGTTGGTTGTATAGCGGGGCCAGACTGATATTCAAACCACGAGGGCTTTTGAACTCCAGACATTAAAGCTCAAAGTCACCCGGCCCTGTCTCCTTTTTACAATATTTTCCCCTGAAGACATCGATCACTCAGTAGTACTATATTTGCAACCTACTTTAGTGTCCTAGTATCCCTTTACTATCGGAGCAAACAGTACTAGTGGTGTTCTAGTTAATCAATTTTATGAATGGTTAGTCATATTACTTCCGACCATGACTAATCGATCATCATTTTCAGGATTTTTAGATATTTGGACCAAATTTCCTAAAAACTGGTAATATTAAATAAATAAGCGATTTTCCCTGTAGCATTCAAATAAAATTTCTGCCTATAGCAATTAAGGTATTTGAATATTATCCACCATATTTTACCCACTCGATTACATCTGTATTTATTTTCTTATTCATTTGATTATAAATATCTTGATTGATCACTGATCAATAATCATTCATTTAAGAAATAGTGATCATGATTATCATTATGAGACAACTCGAGCTGGATGCAGAACATACCATTACATAATTATTATATTACATGTATATATATATACTCGTCCTCATACGTCCTACATAATGCCAAACGCTGTAACCATAACTAACAGAACTAATTAGGACCAGTTTAAAGCTTGGTAAGCTTGATGAAAAGTTTTTCAAAATTTTGATATCGTATATATATATATATATTTTCAAAAATATTGAAATCAATAACGGAAGTTGTATGCAGAAGGATTCAATACATTATCTGAAGACAAGAAACAAAAACAAAATTTGAAAATTTTGAGACAATTGTCAAAAATTGTAATTTGAGATTTTTTTTTTATTAATGACTTGTTAAGCTGAGCAGATCCCTGCGCCCGATCCTGAGTCTGATTCTGATGGTCACCACATACACGAATTGCTGCTATAGCTACAAGAAGAGCACTTGTTTTATTATTCTGTGATTTACTTTGTCTAGTTTTACAGCCAATTACAGACTGCTTCCCTTAGCAAAAAAGTGCTAGATTGTCCCAAATAAAAAAAGAGGAATATCTTAGTTTCCATTTTCATTAAAATATTGTTATATTTTCCCAATTAATCTAGGAACCATCTTCTTTAGCCAAAGGTTATATTAAAATCTGGTACAGTGTGTACAATCTGGTCTACCTAGCTACTAGCTACAATATAGCTAGTAGGTAGATGCTGATTGTACTGGATCATTATAACCCCTTGGCTAGAGAAGATGTTTGAGACAGGCTGCTGTCAAACTCAAATTTAGGTAGAAAAAGCACTCAATATAACATTTAATAATGGACAAGTCGTATATAGAATGAAAAGAATTGTTAAGTATGGTAGTTTTTCCTTCGGGACTTGTTATCTTTTTGAGGACCCATGGCCACTACAGTAATATATCTCTTAGTATAGTGGGACTCCAAAATTCTGAAAAGATGTTTGGGGCTTACCTAATTAATATGTACAAAAATCACTGCTGGTACGATGTTCAGGGCACACCTTAATATCTACAGAACTCAGTCCTAGTGCTAGTACGATGTTGAGGTCACGCCTAATATCTACGAAAGTCACTCACTGCTGGTACCTTAAGTATGATTTTAAATACTAAGTAAATATGTACTGTTACCACAGTAAATCTTTTGTAATCTTATCTTTTGACAGTGTGTCTGATGACTGGTGTATATGTCGCGTATAACATTAAATAGAACCTATCCCAGAGTTGAGCTAGAGATAAGGTTATTCAAACCCGAGTGATGTAATATATATGGAAGAAAACCCTCGATATGTATGTCATCCCTCAGGGTTCCATCATTTTATCTATACCTCATTCCCGGGGAAACATTCTGTTTCTTGACTACCTTTAATATAGGTCATAAAGCCCAAAATATTACATAAAAGCAACACGAAATTCAGTCGAGTGACAGAAAATATTTTCTCTCCCATTAGACAGAGATACCCACACTCCACACACTTTCGGTGAGGGAAAGATGTTCCTGTCTTAGTACTACCCTATGGTAAAGACCAGGGGAGATTCCTCTGTCATAACAATTTTACAGATTACGGAAGATAACTCTGATTTGCTACCTCTGGAAAGTATGCAATAAACATTTGCTTTTCATGAAATTACCGTAACTTGTATTAGACTTTGAGGTGGGAGAAAAATCTTCACGCCCCATTCCAGGAGTAAGACAAAAATGTCAACCCTATATATATATATAGGAGCCAGATTCTTGAATATCTAGCCCTGGACAAAGCCTCGGGCTAGATATTTAAGAATTTTACCCCTTTGGTGGAGATTTTTCTGTTTAGGTGGGGAAAGAATCTACAAGTCTTACCCAAGGGTAAAGACGAGGAGATTTCCCTGTCATAACAATTGTACGATGTCATGTCATTAGTTCAACAATGCAGTGACATCACATCAACAATAGCAGATCACGGAAGAAAACTGATTTGCTGGAAACTGTTTCATCAACGTTTGTGTTTCATGAAATTATCACCTGAATTAATATTTGAGACCTGGGAGAATAAGAATCATTCCCAACCTTGGGAGTAAGACAAAAAATCAGATGTCACCATAGGGAACAAGACCCAGGTCTAGGGGTCAGGTAGGATTATTCCAGCAACCGTAGTAGTACGTACTGGACATGGGCATAATCGGGTTTAGTCAGCTTGTAAGAATTAAGTACAATATCCAGTTGATGACGCGAGAAATTCATATAGATTTCGCGTATGCGGCCTAGTGTTGGGAATCGGTCCGAATTTGAAGATCGATTATCGGACATTTAAGATCGATCGGTAATTGTTTATCGGTTGAAATAAGTGCCAAAAAGATTACATCTAATAAATTGACATTTTGATTTTTGACTAATCATTAAAAATATTGATATAACTACGTGTTATTTTGCTAATAACTTTTATCTAAGAGACAGTCAAATGGTGAGAAAAGGTATTTCAGACATTGACAATGACCGGTAGATTACCATTTCAGAAGTGAACATACCTTTTACCTATAAGCTATATCCTGTAAGACAAGTCATGATGATAGCGATGGCAACACAAACAAATCAGGTTATGCATTTTGGGTTAAGTACTTGATATGACATTTACTATTGTGAATTAGTTAACGCATTTGAAATTGAGTCAAATTGAGTTGGTACTGTAAAGTTTATACCCCATCATCGAAGGGCTGGAAAAGAAAGTGTTTTTATTCCGGTGGCCACCATTTGCCGTACTTCCGGTTATCAGTTATAAATTTAGCCGTACCTACAAAACACTGCACTGACCTTGATTACGTAATGACGCTATAGCTACCACGCTTGAATGCCGGCATGATTCAAGCGAGAATCAACAAGAACAAGTGAAAGGAACGTTTTATTTTGGATTAAACATGAAAAGCAACTGTATGTATCTTAAGAATTTCAGTTCTTCATGACAAACCTACAAAAAAAATCTTTTAATGACAAAGTTTCAAAATCTATTTTTCATGTGCTAAATCGATTATCGAATCAACCTCATGTCAAGCTCGTTTTAATCGATGTTTTCGGTTATCGGTACACCACTAAAACGGCCTGCATCTGATGTACAGTTTATCGTCTGATGTTGCTTGTATGCATGTACAGTAGAGAATTGATTTAAAATTTCATCAAATAGGCCTAATCTAATAATTTTCCCTTTATTCAAAATGGAAACCCTTTATATTAAATTGTGAATTTCTGAGAAAAAGAAGAGAAA
This sequence comes from Mizuhopecten yessoensis, assembly GCF_002113885.1. Classification (NCBI taxonomy): domain Eukaryota; kingdom Metazoa; phylum Mollusca; class Bivalvia; order Pectinida; family Pectinidae; genus Mizuhopecten; species Mizuhopecten yessoensis. Next base: position 704,351 of record NW_018480072.1, on the reverse strand, counting down.
GCAATTTCCTACAGACTAGCTGTAGTTGTACCAAACGGAATATGTGTGATTTTAACAGACTTGAAGTGCCAACTGTCATCTGAAAAGTGAAATTTACTTTATAAACAGTTATTACCTGGGTATCAGTTTATGTTATAATTAGTACACATACATGTATGTGTGTTCTTATTTTTTACACAGCCAAAATTAAAGCTCAGTACTATATTTAAAGCTACAGATGATTATCAGCTATATATGGCATGGGCTTAGACAGGAAATCATGCAATTTATAACATGCATCAAGGAAACTCTTAATACATTTGACACATTCATATGTATTGAAAAAAACGTTTAATTTGGAATTTCGTGATTTCGTGAATGAACATAAATTTCCAATGCAAGGTACAGGATCTATATAGGTGGATGTAGGTTTCCTGTAACATGTTGGAAAACCTAGGGTAGGTAGGACGCGATCGGTTACACTTTTTTTTAACAAATCATCTTATATCGTTTATGTAGGGGAGTGGTCTGGACTTTACACTATAAAAATTGCCTAAAAATAGTTTAGGGTAGACACAAACAATTAGGGAAGGTAGGGTTACCGGAAACACCAAATATTGTTTGTTTGGCATTATATACGTATATATGTTTAATATTGGAAAGCAGCAGTGTGGACTTTTTGGATGAACATTTTTCTATTCCTTTTTGTTACTTAATTTTTCATGGTGAATAATTTGTAGCTTGAGATTAATCATCTCGTTGCTCTGCTGCATGACAATCGGTTATTTTCACTGCTAAATCTCCGAGGGATTAACTACTCTGTTTCATCTTTTTTTTATTGACAACCAACCCGCATTGGTGCATATCCTAAAAAGCCTATTTAACTATCGATACAACATTCTGTACATCTATGCAAACATTACTCTCCATCGCATAAAATGTGTATGAGAATTGCACCTAACTTTGATCTCATAAACACATGATTTATAACCGGTGATTTATAACCGGTAAACTATTGACACACACAGTTCATGTGATGTTATATATCATTAGGGACAATTTAGGGAGTGGTTTAATTTCTGAAAGCAGACTGTTACGGTACTAATTTAATTTCCAGTAAATTAGGTTCCCTGTTAATTTGTAAGGGCTGTTGGTACATTATTTATTGTTGACTGTGGTATTGTTGATATTGATATGCTTATGTTGGTCACTGGGTCATGTTGTAACAATATTTTGTCATTGACTGGCTGTAGGTATATATATTTGTACAATATCTTATAATTAGTGTTGGCTGGTATTTGTTACAATATATATCTTGACTTGGGCTGTAAGCTCAACATTTTAGCATCGACTGCTTCAGTGTTGGCCAGTATAAGCTACTGTACATGTATAGGTATACGTAGATTCCTAGTTTTAGACTTGACTGGCTGTAGAAATAAACAATTTAGAACATGACTGTCTGTGGATAAATTATTTTACGTTAATGGCCATGGGTTGTACATTACTGGCAGTTAAAGTATTTGAATGTTGATTTGATTTCATATGTAGTACATGTGTTTAACGACAGTAGAATCATTGCTGCACATACTGAAATATTTATCTCGTGCACAAAGTGCCCAAAGCCATAAAATTAAAATTAAAAAAAAATCATCTTTGCTCATCTGCAATGCAAAAACATTTAACAGCTTTTAGCTTTTTAGTTCAAAAAACTTTTAGCTGTATTTATGTGTACTCCTTTCTAAAAATAAGGAAATATTCAAAGAAAAACAGAAAATGAACATAATTATATACGGACGTCTGATTTAAACAAGATTACCTTTACTTGAATTGTTCCACTTCATTATTTGTGAGTGACAAAAATAAATGTAATTATAAGACCTCTGAGGTGACAGAATCTTCGATCACTGTGTAAAGTCTGCCTGCTGGTTCTGGGTGTTTTTAGGCTACCAAAGTCAGGCTAGCTACATACACTCATATTGTGACAAGACACCGATGGGTTAGGACATTTATAATAGTACCGCAGAGTTTGAACACATATATATATGTAACTTGCGTCTTTCATAGTTCTACATTTTCTCAATAAAGATACATTTACTTCCTTCGCTGAATTTATTGCATGTATAATGTACATGCATAATTTAAATGTATACAACGGGGAAGGCAGGGCTTATGACTCTTGACATTTAGCAATTTCATATTTAACCCATTCACCCCTGAAGACACATTTGAACTCTTCCACTTTAAAGGTTAGAATAGTTCATTATGAAATTTCAGGGGTGAATAAGTTAAGTTACAGTTGTTCATGTTGTTAAAATGATAACTACCAGTGAGACGAGCAGAATTCCCATGGAAGTTCTGTACATGTGGTGACACATCATGGCGTAACATCGACTAATTTCGTTTGTGAGATTTGTGTAATAGATGATTTTACTGGTTTCTTGACAAATAACAGTTATATTTTATGAGCGGGGTGATGTATATTCTGATATTTTTTACAATTGCAACAGGAACAACATCTGTCTACCGTATATTTTAGAAAGTCATACAGATACATCTTAGAAATTTCATCTTTTATAGGAAGTCATTTCATCATTATTGTCGTCTATCTTCTATGTTATATTGTTGTTTCACTAAGGCCAAACAAAACATATTCGGTGATTCCAATAACCCTATACTACCTACCCTAATTTGTTGTGCCTACCCTAAACTTTTAAAGGCAATTTTCAAAGAAGCACTGTTAAAGTCAAGATCACTCTCCTATATAAACCTTATTTGTTAAAATAAAATTTGTTACCCACCTACCTACCCTAACTTTTTTCAACATGTTACAGGAAACACATACATTTTTTTATATTTGTTTTGTTTGGCCTAAACATGGTAAGCTGGGAACCAAAATGTAATTCTAAAATTTGGCACATGTTAGGCAGTTGTACGTGTATGGGCATAAAAAGAACTTCAATAATTCAAGATTCAGTGATCAATATACAATTTATTTTCAACAGTATTGCTAAAAACAATGGGTCCCACAACATTAAGTATTTCCAAAACTTCTATGAGTATAGGCAGGGATTTCCTACAGTATGTTTTGGGGCCAAAATGGCCCCTTTCCCATTGGAAAAATTGGCTATAATTCCCAATTTGTTGTCATGATATTCTCAATTGGAAGTTGCAATAAATTTGATGGGCAATTTCTGGAAAAAAATGGTGCAAGTTTGCATTTTACCATGTGAAACATTCCCAATTCCATGGACCCTGGACCTAGGAAAAAAGTTGTAGGAAAATCCCTGATAAGACTCGGGATGCGACTCCGGTACATTCATTACTGTGCCCGATGTTCAGTATGTCATTGGGTTAGAATAACAAAATTGAGGTTATGAATGTAAAATGTTGTCACCCGATTATTATGTGCAGTACACTCCTGCATGACCTCAACATGAATAAAAGAGCTGTGTACTTGTGTAATGCTTCAGTGCAGTAATGATACAGGCCTACTGTCATTTACTTGGGAGAGGGGTAGTGTGTGCAGTGTATATACATATGGATTTGCATTATTTCATACTTTGGTAACTTCCTACTGTAAAGTCATGAAAACACTTGATACCAAAGAGCACTTGTGTCATGTAGCGATTGTTCAGAATGAAGTGCTGAAAGGGGATTAATGTGGCCATTGTGCGTTGACATACGTACTGGTACCATACGTACCGTTGTACATACTCCGTAACACCCACCATGCATGCACTTCGGTCGTACCTCCTGGTGCCATGTTTGGTGCCATGTTTTGATCCACATCTTCAGTTGGTTTTAGGATTTGGTTTGTTTGTGTTTTACGTCCAATTCACAGCTATGGTCATTTAAGGACATGCCATGTTTTGGTGGTGGTTGAAAAACAAAATGTCCTAATAAAAAAACACTGACCTGCGGCCAATAGCAGCTGGCAACTGCCCCACCTAGGTCTCGTAGGTCTTGAACCTACGACCCAGTGGTGGAGAGCTAGTGATCGTAGACAACCGGCGCCTTAACCTCTTAGCCACCGCGACCCAGTGGTGGAGAGCTAGTGATCGTAGACGGTCAGACGCCTTAACCACTTAGCCACCGCGACCCAGTGGTGGAGAGCTAGTGATCGTAGATGGTCAGACACCTTAACCACTTAGCCACCGCGACCCAGTGGTGGAGAGCTATTGATCGTAGACGGTCAGACGCCTTAACCACTTAGCCACCGCGACCAGCCACCGCGACCCAGTGGTGGAGGGTTAGTGATCGTAGACGTTCAGACGCCTTAACCACTCCGTCACCTCGAGCCAGGGGTGGAGGGCTAGTGATCGTAGACGTTCAGACGCCTTAACCACTTAGCCACCGCGACCCAGTGGTAGAGAGCTAGTGATCGTAGACGGTCAGACGCCTTAACCACTAAGCCACCATGACCCAGTGGTAGAGAGCTAGTGATCATAGACGGTCAGACGCCTTAACCACTCGGTCACCTCGAGCCAGTGGTGGAGAGCTAGTGATCATAGACGGTCAGCCGCCTTAACCACTTAGCCACCACAAGCCAGTGGTAGAGAGTTAGTGATTGTAGATGGTCAGACGCCTTAGCCAATCGGTGGCTACGTTGCCCCTTTGGTTTTAAGACTCCGTAACCGCAAGCCAGTGGTGGAGAGCTAGTGATCATAGACAGTCAGACGCCTTAACCACTCGGTCACCTCGAGTCAGTGGTGGAGGGCTATTGATTGTAGATGGTCAGACACCTTAGCCAATCAGTGGCTACGTTGCCCCTTTGGTTTTAAGAAGTCATTGATGAAATAAACTGTAATCAAATACACAGCTGTACTTACAATTATTTATTCAGATGGACTGCATATGTATGTTTATTTGTTTTAATTGGGTATGTTTTTCCATTTACATATATTTGGTGATAAGTATATGTGTAATTGTAAGCATTGTTAGTTCAACTCTCATTCTGAACATGTGCTTGCACATACATGTGTTAAACCAGTTCAGACATTACTGAAATGTGTGAAGCATTAACTTATATCATTTCTAAGTAGAAAAACATGAATAAGGATACCTTAATCATTTTCTAATTTAAGGAAGGTGTTCAGCATTCCCAAAGTTCTAGACCTGTTCCCAGGAAAAGTTATTTTAAAATGCACATCTAATCCAAATGTTAGTGTGATCAATTGTTGTGTTGGACACTATATGAATCAGGAGTTAGAGTTACTATTTTGGGACTTGGATAATTGAGCTCTGGAACCATGCTTTTCCTGTGGGATTTACCAACTCTTTGAGGACCCGTAGCCAACTATATAGTAGGCCTCTACATGCGTACCTAATGGGACTCATCAATATTTTAAAAAAGATGTTCAGGACATGCCTGAAAACATTCTACAAAGTTCACTGATTTTAACTTAACATTGTCATACGAACCGGGGACCCTTTGAACTCTGACCGACACTCTACAAATTGAGTTACCTGGTTGCTGATGGTCGACCATGTCCAGTTTCACTATATTTCTATAAATATCTATAGACAATGGTGGTAAACTAGATAGAAAAAAGGCAATGTTTGTGTAATGATTGGTATAATCTAGATGTTTATATAGAACAGGGCAATTATTAGGTATGTAGTGGTATATGAAGAAGATATGTAAATGACATTGTCTAGGTATATGTATAGATATGAAAAAGAAATATATTTAGAAATGTTGAGGTATATTAATGAGTGAACTGGATATTGCTAGAAACAAGGTAGATAATTGTGTAGTAAGATGAGGAATAGTGATAAAGATAGTGCTGTCACTGGGGCTCGAACCTGCGACCCTTGGCTCTCCAGCCCAATGCTCTACCGCTGAGCTAAAGGGAAATCCCTACTGCTGATGCTTGTAAGTCAACCTAATCAATGCACATCTTTTACAATTGTATATAATTTATAAACAGCAATTTAATATATAGTATTAAAAACAGGGCAATGTTTAGGTATATATATAGTGGTATAAATACCAAGTAATTTGTAGATATATAGTGGTATATTAACAGGGCAATATTTAGATATATAGTGGTATATTAATAACGGGGCAATTTTAAGGTATATAGTGGTATTTATACAAGGAAATCTTTAGGTATAGAGTGGTATCTAGATAAGTGGCCTCCATTCAAGTTTTGGTATCTTGCCATCCATTGAACAGCTGGCAAGTCCAAATTTTTAAGACATTCACAACCATTGGTTCCAAAATAGCAGGCATTGTATAGTTCTGATCCTTAGCTATCTTTAGTGCTTCACACAGGTATTCACTTTGATTATTTTGTCTTCCAGCCATCCTTGTCTATAATAGATCTAGGGGAGATGCAGGATTGGGTGTTTGTTCAGCATTTTTATACATCTCACTTATATAAACATGTTCAACGCCTTGGCTTCAACAGACCTAAAGTGGCTGCTATACCTGCAGTTAAAAGTTCAATACTGTTATATACGAGTACATGTACTTAAAATTATATAAAATTTGAGTTTTTTTTTATTTTAGTAGTTAAAGTTAGTAGGTAGGTGTATCTGACATTTGACTGCTTGTAGTATGGGCATGGTCAAAATGCGAAAATTCTGGTTTGTTTGAATTGGGACTCTCCATTTTTTTCCCATTAATCTGCCCACAAATTTCAGTGGTACCCAAACCATTGTGAATTGGTAATAAAGAAATTGCTTGCGTTTGAAAAATGACATTTATAGTGCTATGAATGCCATTGCTGTTGCATTGGTTTACATATATGCATGTAGAGTGACAATATACTATACCAATCTAAATATAAACCAATGTATGGTTCGCGTGTGAAGACAACGTCAACCTCGGGAGCCTGATGACTAACATATCATGACATGGAATCAAAGGGGACGCAGCAGCAACAATTGGAGACATCTCACCCTCAGTAGTGTCATGCAGGAGAGATGCACAATTTAAAGAGGCCCACAGGATCTTTAAGAATAAATTGTCTATTGATTGACTCTTACCAAGAGGCTCATGGAGCCAGTATTAGATGTAGCCTAGTTGAAGTTAGTCATTGGACATGCATGTAGTCAGCAAATCACAGGGTGGGTCTGTTGATGTGTTTCAATGACTGTGGGTTAGGTTAGACTGTTAGCCTTATAGATTAGTAGGTTATATTTTATTTGAGGGTACTTACAGCATGTTAGTTTTGTAAATCAATGGGTGGGTTATTTCTGGGTTTTGGTGAACTTAGCTGTCTATGGGTTATTTCTGGGTTATTTCTGGGTTATGTTAGACTGTTAGCTGTCTATCTATGGGTTATTTCTGGGTTATGTTAGACTGTTAAATGTCTCTATGGGTTATTTCTGAGCTGTCTATCTATGGGTTATTTTTGGGTTCTGTTAGCTGTCTATCTATGGGTTATTTCTGAGCTGTCTATCTATGGGTTATTTCTGGGTTATGTTAGACTGTTAACTGTCTATCTATGGGCTATTTCTTAGCTGTCTATCTATGGGTTATTTCTGGGTTATGTTAGACTGTTAACTGTCTATCTATGGGTTATTTCTGGGTTCTGATGAACTGTTAGCTGTCTATCTATGGGTTATTAATAGATTGTTTCTGGGTTATGATTGTGTTAGCTGTTAAGGTTATTTCTGGGTTCTCATAGCAGGTTAGCTTAATAAACTAATGGATTGTTTCTGGGTTCTGATTGTGTTAGCTGTTAAGGTTGTTTCTGGGTTCTCATAGCAGGTTAGCTTAATAAACTAATAGATTGTTTCTGGGTTCTGACTGTGTTAGCTGTTAAGGTTATTTCTGGGTTCTGATTGTGTTAGCTGTTAAGGTTATCTCTGGGTCCTGATTGTGTTAGCTGTTAAGGTTATTGCTTGGTTCTGATTGTGTTAGCTGTTAAGGTTGTTTCTGGGTTCTCATAGCAGGTTAGCTTAATAAACTAATGGATTGTTTCTGGGTTCTGATTGTGTTAGCTGTTAGGGGTATTTCTGGGTTCTGATTGTATTAGCTGTTAAGGATATTTCTGGGTTCCGATTGTGTTAGCTGTTAAGGTTATTTCTGGGTTATGATTGTGTTAGCTGTTAAGGTTATTGCTTGGTTCTGATTGTGTTAGCTGTTAGGGTTATTTCTGGGTTCTGATTGTATTAGCTGTTAAGGTTATTTCTGGGTTCCGATTGTGTTAGCTGTTAAGGTTATTTCTGGGTTCTGATTGTGTTAGCTGATAAGGTTATTTCTGGGTTCTGATTGTGTTAGTTGTTAAGGTTATTTCTGGGTTCTGATTGTGTTAGCTGTTAAGGTTATTTCTGGGCTCTGATTGTGTTAGCTGATAAGGTTATTTCTGGGTTCTGATTGTGTTAGCTGTTAAGGTTATTTCTGGGTCCTGATTGTGTTAGCTGTTAAGGGTATTTCTGGGTCCTGATTGTGTTAGCTGTTAAGGTTATTTTTGGGTCCTGATTGTGTTAGCTGTTAAGGTTATTTCTGGGCTCTGATTGTGTTAGCTGATAAGGTTATTTCTGGGTTCTGATTGTGTTAGCTGTTAGGGTTATTTCTGGGTTCTGATTGTGTTAGCTGTTAGGGTTATTTCTGGGTTCTGATTGTGTTAGCTGTTAAGGTCATTTCTGGGTTCTGATTGTGTTAGCTGTTAAGGTTATTTTTGGGTCCTGATTGTGTTAGCTGTTAAGGTTATTTCTGGGCTCTGATTGTGTTAGCTGTTAAGGTTATTTCTGGGGTCTGATTGTGTTAGCTGATAAGGTTATTTCTGGGTTCTGATTGTGTCAGTTGATAAGGTTATTTCTGGGTTCTGATTGTGTTAGCTGTTAAGGTCATTTCTGGGTTCTGATTGTGTTAGCTGTTAAGGTCATTTCTGGGTTCTGATTGTGTTAGCTGTTAAGGTGATTTCTGGGTTCTGATTGTGTTAGCTGTTAAGGTCATTTCTGGGTTCTGATTGTGTTAGCTGTTAAGGTCATTTCTGGGTTCTGATTGTGTTAGCTGTTAAGGTTATTTCTGGGTCCTGATTGTGTTAGCTGTTAGGGTTATTTCTGGGTCCTGATTGTGTTAGCTGTTAGGGTTATTTCTGGGTTCTGATTGTATTAGCTGTTAAGGTTATTTCTGGGTTCCGATTGTGTTAGCTGTTAAGGTTATTGCTTGGTTCTGATTGTGTTAGCTGTTAAGGTTATTTCTGGGGTCTGATTGTGTTAGCTGATAAGGTTATTTCTGGGTTCTGATTGTGTCAGTTGATAAGGTTATTTCTGGGTTCTGATTGTGTTAGCTCTTAAGGTTATTTCTGGGTTCTGATTGTGTTAGCTGTTAGGGTTATTTCTGGGTTCTGATTGTGTTAGCTGTTAAGGTGATTTCTGGGTTCTGATTGTGTTAGCTGTTAAGGTCATTTCTGGGTTCTGATTGTGTTAGCTGTTAAGGTGATTTCTGGGTTCTGATTGTGTTAGCTGTTAAGGTTATTTTTGGGTTCTGATTGTGTTAGCTGTTAGGGTTATTTCTGGGTTCTGATTGTGTTAGCTGTTAAGATTATTTCTGGGTTCTGATTGTGTTTGCTGTTAAGATTATTTCTGGGGTCTGCTTGTGTTTGCTGTTAAGATTATTTCTGGGTTCTGATTGTGTTTGCTGTTAAGATTATTTCTGGGATAGGAAACATTGGTAGATCTGTATTTCCAGGTTGTTTTTTTTAATGCCAGACTAGCTATACCACATGACCACTACATCTGTATAAGTAGCCTTCTGGGGATAGACACACACCATCTAGGCCATCATTTCAATGGGAGTAGGCGAAATGTCACTTTTTTGTCAGCTACTTAAATCACGGTATAACTGGAGCATGTGTGCAGTATGCACTCCAGTATTACCACCATGATCCCTGTGCGGTTTTTCTACGCGAACGGGGAAGGTAGACAGACCACAAGCTACGTACCTTTATAACCAATAACAATGACTCGTCTCCAACTAATCTGGTCAGGATCAGTGGTGAAGTAGATGGATAGATTGTCGGTGTATCAACATGTAATTGTCAACATGATAGCCATCAATTTAATCACAGAGATTTTATTTTCGGTAGGTCAGTTAAATTTCCAAAGAACAAACCTCTTGACAGTTATGTTTGTTAAACTATTGTGTTAAAGGGCTGAACACTATAATATATTGCCACTGAAATCAAGATACATACAAAAGATACTTCAAAATAAAAAGCTGACAGAGGGCCGATAAAAATGGGCCAATAGCTGCATTAGTTTCGCATGAGCATTTATAACTATAGACTATATTGTGTTTAGAAATTTGCAAATAAGTACGTCAATTTGGCCATGAACATGATTTAACTATGATTATCAAAATGTATTTTAAGAGTCTCCGAACTATGTCTTGTAGGGGGAGAGTTCCATTGGAGAAGAGTTCCAAATTGTTCAGCATTTTACACGTATAAAGGAAAGAAATTTTACGATCAAAATTTCCTTGTTAACCCCCCCCCAGAATTCTCAGCACAGGGAGTTGATCTCTGTACCTCTCGATTATAAAGCAAATTTGCCCTGTCTAAATTTTGAGAATCAGCAGAACGAGGCTGTCAAATTTATATATGTTTTGGCAATATGGGAAAAAAATTGAAATGTTTTTCTTGTCATGGGGGACCATAATGTATCATACAGACTATGTTGTGTTTTTCAAATCCATGACTGTTTACCAGTTAATCTGTTGATCTGCGTCTTAGCGTGGACCGCAGATCTGACAGCAGCCGGCCGGCCTGCCCGGCGGAGGGACGTACAGCTGGAGACAGCATTTCTCCAATCAACATGTCAGAAGTTTCTCCAGAATGAGCTTTTGGCAAGTTTTAGGCACTAAGTAATTATATTTACTCATTCGCCATGATAGGTGTTGGAAAGTTTACAGGGGTTTTGTCTCAATTATCTTAAGAAATTGTTTCGTAGCATTTGTCTGGTCTAGGTGACAGCTAGGACATCGTCTGTCAGAAATATTGACTGCTGCTGTATATATATCATAATATATATACGTAGCAAGTGTCTGTAGTATATACCCTAAGTGGAAAATAATCTGTTTAGCGTAAGGTTTCAATCCTGGTGGCTTAGGGGAAATTGTTCAGGGAAAGGTGTTGTCTTGGTATCACTTTAGATAATACAACCTGGTATTCGAAAAATTTAGCATATACATTCATTGTACAGTGAAACCTCATTATACTGCCACCATTTGCCAAGATAAAGTGTGGCGTTATAAAGGGGGTTGGCGATAAATTGAGGGGAAAATAAGAAGATAACAGAATTCGTACGAAAACAAGGAAAAGGGACATTAGAATATGTTGGCAGTAAATGATGGTCATTATGTTGAGGTTTTACTGTACATACTGTGGTTTGTTTATGTTTTACGTCCTATTAACAGCTATGGTCATTTAAGGACGTGCCAGGTTTTGGTGGTGGAGGAAAGCCGGAGTTCCTGGAGAAAAACCACCGACCTACGGCCAGTACCTGGCGACTGCCCCACGTAGGTCTCGACCCCCCGAGCCAGTGTTGGAGGGCTAGTGGTAGCAGAATGTCCGTGCCTTAACCACATTGCCACCACCGCCCCCTACTGTACATATACAGTCCCTGTTAACAACATTTCATTACAGACCACGTAAAAAAGCATATACATGTACTGTGATACGGATTTAGTATTGATTTCCCAAGGAAGATATGAAATATAAAATACAGGCAATAGTAATTATGATAATAAGTGAATGTTATTGAAGTAAACACTGATTTTTTAGGTGAATTCGGAGCCTTATAAAGGCCTTGTCCACTAGAAAATTTCTACCATAATTTCTGAAAAAATGCAAAAATATTCTTTTTCAATGCTTTTTGTGTGTGATATATTTCTCAAAGGCACAGGTCCTTGTGGAAAGGAGGTTGAACAATCACTGGCTAAGGTCTATATTATCATAGCTAATTATATAACATCTAATGGATAATTATGTAGACAGGCAAAATAAAAAACGGAATTAAAAATATTACAACGTAGCTACAGGTACTTGTAACATTTATAAGCAAAAGTAATAGAGGCGAACAGTGGTTAAATATATATATTTATGTTAGATATATAGGTAAAAAATGAACGGTGATCATGATCAGGTGGCACAAAGACGGACAACACGATCCGATGTGGAAAGTTATAGGCCTGGGTCCCCTGCCTGATGGGAGTTTTCTTTAGAGTACTCCTGTCTTTTCCATTATAAAGACACCTGCATGCCTCCATGTGGGCTAATAAACAAGAATTATTTACATGGATTTTGAATACTATAGTCACTTGGGGTAGTAGCTTCTCATTTTAATTCCACTAAGTCAATATTATTCAACAAGATAATCAGGCTAGCGGTTTTTAGAACCACTAGTCCAGCTGGAGATTTCACTGGTCTCAGACTATCTGGCTACCCTTATTGTCTAGCCCTGGATTAATATAAGTTACTGGGGTTTGTTTTGGAGAATAACAATTCTTTCTATATACGGCACTCGAGCTGGATCAGGTGGTCAAATTTTACTTTACCTATGGTTGGTTTGATGATAGAAAATATGAACATTGTTTCTTCGCACATGATTAATTTGACATTTCAGGTTGTGTCATTTCATTATATCCCCTGCAGTGAAGTAAGGGGAGAGACAGCGTGTACTAGTCTAAAATCGGATTGTCTGTCCGACCGTCGGTCTATAAACAAAGTGATGTTTGCAATGCACTCCTCTAAAGCTGTACTGCATCAATATACATAGGAACCTAATGTGAATGAAGTATATTAACTCATTCACCCCTAAAGACACATTTGAACTCTTCCGATTCAAAGATTGGAATAGTTCATTATGCAATTTCAGGGGTGAATGAGTTAAACTGGAGTTTCCTCTCTCATTTATAGAGTTATGCCCCTTTGTTAAAACACTAATCCTTCTAAAGGGTACATGAGTTGCACTGATTTGAATGAAACTTAGTACACATATATGCTTATATTGTGGGAATGTTAGGAATGTATATAAATTGGAGTTACCTTCATGTATTTATGGAGATATGCCCCTTTGTTTATAAACCTTTGCGCAAAGCTTCTAAAGTGCTGAAATAATTTGAATGATACTTAATTGGTAAACATGAACACTTAATATTTTGCTAGGATGTTAATAAAGTATATAAAAGTTTCATCTCCCATTTAACTCATTCACCCCTGAAGTTTCATAATTTCATATTCCAACCTTTGAATTGGAAGAGTTCAAATGTGTCTTCAGGGGTGAATGAGTTAAATGGTATTACTGCTTTCATGTGTGGAGTTATATTATGACCCTTTGTTTAATTGTTTCTTCTCTGTTTTCAAAAGTTGAAGGGCAGATATCTTTTTTCTGTTCATTGAATAAAACATGCTTATACATGGGTATAAGTGGAACTGGACTGGGTCGATTGTCGGTGACCAGGTAGCTCAATTATTATAGCGTCCATCTAGAGTTTGGAGGGTCATGGGCTTGAATCCTAGTCGAGTCTTGGAAAAAAAATTGGTACGCTTGTCATTGTTAACCCTTGTTTCGAGCACTGGGTGAATACTTTGCAAAGGAATACCTGAACCTTGGTTAAATGTAATATAAACAGTTGTGTCTTCATGGGCGAAGACTTAATAAAGCGGAACTGGACTGGGTGGAATGTCCGCGACCAGTTTGCACAATCAGGAAAGCGCCTGTGTAGAGTTCAGACGCTCCTGAGTTTGAATCCCAGTTTGGCTTTGTATTTTTCTTTCTCCTATTATACATGAATTTTAGGACATGATCAGAAATATGGAATATCTCATACAGGAAAGAGTGCAGATACATGCATATATGTCTGGGGTAAAAAGGATTGACCTAACGGAGAACTTGTAATACATCACCTTCACTCCCGTGTTGGTAATTAAGATTTTGGAAGTTGTGAATTTCAAGTTTTCTCTTGAGAGTTGACTTGTATGTTACATTGGTGTAATTTTGGCCTCATTCTTGTTTAGGGCTGATAATCAATAGGCGAGTTCCCTGGTCACTTGTAGCGGCCGTTATAAACACACACTATAAAACAGGGGGAATTCTCTGTGGGTGATTGCGTTTTACACATTCATATCCCTTCAGAATTGAAACGCATAGAACCCAGACAACATATTTCATCAGTGCGTTGGTACTTCAGTAGATTGACGGAAACAAATTGGAAATCTATGTACATTTTGTTTTCATTTGCTTTAATAACGTATTATTTATTGAGATCATGCAGCACGTCGTTTGGTGATTAGTTGTCATCTTTGTGATGGCTGTGTGTCAGTATATGTCCGCTGACTTTTAATTCAGAACTTTTCATTATGGCAGACAGCATTAAGCTTCGATCCATAGACTAATATAAGCTATATATATTTATATAATATTGCTACGTGCTGTATCATATTTTCGCCTCCTGCTGATATGACCATCCCCAGAACAATAACTGTATATGGGAACACAGGAAATGTAAGGCGATGAAAACTTCATCGAGCTATATAGCTTTATCATTTTTGCCTGCAGACCAATACAGCAATCCTACGAACAACGTTACTTGATATACCCATACAGCAATAGTAGCGTAATGTTTTGCCTCGGGCCAATACGGCAGTTTTCTGCAGTTCCTGTTGACGGTCAGGAGGCCATAAGTTGGAATATTATTTCTCCTGATATTAACTAATATGACTCCTCGGAACAATGACTAGCTAAATATAATTATACAATGAAAGTCAGGTCAAGATCATCATTCTCTTTCTTCAAGATTAACGTTCTCCGGGAAAATATAAGTTTTCCCTTGACAATATTATTCTCTATCTCAATATTTTCTTGGCATCATCTTTCTCTTTCCTCAACTATCTCCTTGACAACGTCATTCTCCTTGACAACATCATCTCTTTCCTCAACATTTTCCTTGACAACGTCATTCTCCTTGACAATGTCATTCTTCCCGACAACATCATCTCTTTCCCCAACATTTTCCTTGACAACGTCATTCTCCTTGACAACATCATCTCTTTCCTCAACATTTTCCTTGACAACGTCATTCTCCTTGACAATGTCATTCTTCCCGACAACATCATCTCTTTCCCCATATTTTCCTTGACAAAGTCATTCTCCTTCAGACAACATCATTTCTTCTTGATAACGTCATTCTCCTTGACAACATCATTCTCCTTGACAGCAATCGTTCTATTCCATGACATCATTTTCAGGAGTAAACTGATATAGATTTTAATGCTGTATTCTGTTGATTCTTCACAACCGTGTTCTTCCCCTCGAGAACATTACTCTCTGATTGTCACAGATGATTTCCAAAAGGCATTTGCAGGGTACATTCAATTTAGCAGAATTTCCTTATCTTAATGGAAATGCCATATTTCGAGATCTATAGATCCAGAATTAAAGTATTTTTCCTCCAGGGAAGCAATTGGTGTTTTTCATTTCTCCCTGTTAAATCACACATGGCAGTCGGAAAGTTGAACAGGTAAACACAGCTATCAAGCATGTTTATTCTGGCTAATTGGGGTTGATAGGTGAATCTGGCTCCGAGTTAACGCATTTAAAGCTCCAATAGTTGGTGATAAGTAGGTTTGTTGTGTATGAGAGGCTCCAAAATTGTGGAAGGTATATGTGATTATACTATCTATAATAGTTAACAATGCTTGATGATGAATATGAGCTTTGATAACTATACTGTACTTGCCTTGGTGCACTCAAATTTTAGTGCATCGGTTATTAACAAATCCGCGAATTGATGAGTTTGTTAGTCCACACATTATGCAATAGAATAGATAGTAAACAATAACAAGAAAGTTCCTTTAACAAAAATCATAATTAAGAGCAATATTTTAAACCTGAAAACTGCTGAATTCAGAGTTTTCAATAAACCCTTCAGAGTATGTTTTAACTCCCTAAAATGAGTTTTGAGTCTTGGGTGTAGAGGGGTATTCCTATTTGAAATATGTTTTGACTCCAAATTTCAGGGATTGTTCTATTTGACTTCTGAAAACACTAAATGTGACGTGTGAATTGATAGCCCTGGAAGTAAAATGATGATCACTCAGAATTTGAAGAATTATGTATTAACACCTGATGTTAGACATTGATTGAAATAGTATGCAGTATTTGAAAATTGAAATTGCACATTTTATTTTATAGCAGTTACTAAACAAGTTTATCTCATTCACATTAACCCTTTCCCCCCTATGCAACTTTAGTAGACTCTCCCATGCATTGATCTGGATGAGTCCATTATGGTCTATAGTGGTGAAAGGGTTAATCACATTTGTTGGCCTTGCTGAAAGCCTGTAGGGGGTCTTAATAATGGCGGAGGAAACAAGAGTGCCCAGAAAAACCCCACGTTGTCGGGCAGGTGACCCGTGCCTTTTCATGTCTGTTTAGCGAATTGAACCCAAGCTGTCTTTCGGTGGGAGGCAAGTGTACCATCCACTGCACTGTATATACAATAGCAGTAACTAACATTTCTGTCTTCCGTCAACATGTTTAATATCTATTTCTAGTGGAATTTATATTTTATTAACTCATTCACCCCTACGCTTATACACTGGACTGTTTCATAAAATATAATTGTTGTAAATAAAGTTTATTACTTTGATGAGATTAAACTGTGGGTATTTCAGAAACATATTTACCTGTCAGTTCTAAAGCAGATTCAGGGCTCACATTATGGAAAAATTCTGTCGCCAATTGGATTTGCTACGGAAATTTTGCATCATGAAACTCAGGTTTTATGTCGCTTAAATTTTCCTGCAAACTGCTTTCAATGTATTTTTTTAATTTTACGGGACAGATAATTATTCATACAATGATCTGTTGTACATTGTTCTGTTACATAGAAAATTGTGTAGTTTGGGAATGTAGGCAAAAGGGGAACCTGGTACATTAATTGTTTAACATAATCCAGATGTTGTATTTGGTGTACAAATCACCTTATCTTTACTGCTGTCAATGTTTTATTAGATTATCCCTGATTAGATGGGGCCAACAGCAGCCTGAAGCCAGGTCTACCTAGGCGAATTTTTACATTTTAGTTTTATTAAATGAAGGAGCATAGGAAAAGGAAGTGGTAATGAAAAACATCATGTTTGGTTATAGATTATATTGGGGTTTATCACGAGGTTAATGTCTTATTATGAACATCTTTATTCAGTAACCTATATCAGTCTCCTCTGTTCGAGAGTTCCTGTGCACTAGGTATTATGCAGTGCAGTATTAAGGTGGAGAGTACCAATGGTCTGTGCTTTAATCTCCAACAAAGAAGAGTTCCAAATTGCTTGGCTTTCTCAGACATGGAGGTGCCTGCCGAAAAACTGTATGTTGCATCTCGAATGAAGATGAGTAACAATTTGCTTGACTTTCTCAGGCGTGGAGTTTCTTGCCGAATACTATTTGTTTTTACCTCCAATGAAAAAGAGTTCCAATTGGCTTGGTGTTCTAAGGTTTGGAGTTGCTTGCCTGCTTACTAAGCAAAGATTTATACGCACAAAAATAAAAATATTAAAGTAATATTTAGCTCCTTTATTATAAAAATATTGAGTCTCTACGTTGGGGATTTGATTCCTGGACCTGTTGATTTTAAGTCTAATGCAGAGAAAGCTTGTCGACTCTTACCAATCACGAATTTGTGTTACATGCAATAATTTTCAGCAACATTACTGGAAATGATTTCAAAATAGGTTCTTAGTTCTCTAAAAGGCTGGCAACCACCTATAATTGCAATTGCCTTTGCATGAGAACACATGTATTTAGAAGAAGTAACTTTAATTTTTACAGGAAAAAAACTTTTTCAAGACCTGTATACAATGAAAAAGTGGTGGGACTCCATTGTTTAAACAAGAATGGACCTGATAGATAGGGTGTTCCCCAGTTAAGCTGTGAAAATGCTAGAAAATACACTAAAAGTTCAAATGTTGAAGATGGAATTTTGTTTTGGACCAAATGAAATGTTACGGTATTTCCAGTCTTCAAGAAAACAAACTAAACATCAGAAGTGGCAGTACACTTCGTAAACCTGAGTACCCAGTCAAATCATTGGAGGGCATTGATCGTGCTAGTTAATTGGTGCAGTCGCAAGGTTGTTGAGTGTTGGCAGTCTTGAATTAATCGGTCTGATGGACTTCCAAACATTGCTACTTTTTTTTTGAGAATTTTAAATGCGTTGGTTGGCCTTAGGAATTACTCACAAGGCATATCAATGCAACCCAGATGGGGATGGATGGATGTGATGTGGACGAACTTGTTCGCTGGCAATCTCTCTGTTAGCAGTAAATACTGTGGTACAAAATATATGTATAGAAGCTAATAGCAATTGCTTACTGTGTAGCAGTCGGGCTTGTTAAAAAAAAGCAAAATTAAAAACAATATATCCCTCATGTCATGTCAGAAAAATGTTTCAAAAATCAACTCTTCTTTGTTGGAGATAGTGTTGGGACTAGTTCTCTCTACCTTAATCTAAGCAATTCCATGTCAGAAAAATGTTTACAAAATTGGAACTCTCCTTTGCTGGAGATACAATACAGTGTTGGGACTCTCTACCGAAGTTAACATGTAGTTCACATTATCTTACACTATAACTTAGCTTGAATCTGTAGTCTGCTAAGTGTTTGTAATGATAAGTGGGAGGGGGGGGGGGGGGGGGGGGCATGGACTGAAGTGAGGTACCATGTCCTACTCATGCACTGATCCTTTTATTTACCAAGCATTTTTAAAAGCTGCATAAACATTCAAAATGCCGGAAACTATTAAAGTGTGTAGGAGGAAACTGGCAATAGACATGTATATTTTGACAATGGTTAGGAAGGATGCATGTTTGCCTAATATGATGTACTTGGCATTTATTTGACATGATGTTAGACTCAACGTAATTGACTTGTGTTTAGATAGGGACCACCAGGATTTGCAATGAGAACCACATAACAGTGAATAGGGGCAGATGAAAGGGATCATTTACAGCAGACATGTGTGTTCTGTTATACCTAGACCTTGTCCAGGGCATTATATGGTTATCTGTGTAGGTTGTTTTTATCTAGACCTTTTCCTAGGCATTATCTTGTAATCTGTGTAGGTTGTTTTTATCTGACACCTACACCAGGGCATTATCTTGTAATCTGTGTAGGTTGTTTTTATCTAGACCTTGTCCAGGGCATTATTTTGTAATATGTGTAGGTTGTTTTTATCTAGACCTTTTCCTGGGCATTATCTTGTAATCTGTGTAGGTTCTTTTTATCTAGACCTTGTACATGTCCACGGCATTATCTTGTGATCTGTGTAGGTTGTTTTTATCTAGACCTTGTCCAGGGCATTATCTTGTGATCTGTGTAGGTTGTTTTTACCTAGACCGTTTCCTGGGCATTATCATGTAATCTGTTTAGGTTGTTTTTATCTAGACCTTGTCCGGGGCATTTTCTTGTGACTTGTGTAGGTTGTTTCTATCTAAACATTGTCTAGACATTATCTTTGTAGCTGAGTTGACTTTCTATCTAGATATTGTCCAGATTATCTTGGTATGTGTGTAAGATATTTCTATCTAGACCGTGTCCAGATTATCTTGGTATGTGTGTAAGATATTTCCATCTAGACCTTGTCCAGATTATCTCGGTATGTGTGTCAGATATTTCTATCTAGACCTTGTCCAGAGTATCTTGGTATGTGTGTAAGATATTTCTATCTAGACATTGTCCAGAGTATCTTGGTATGTGTGTAAGATATTTCTATCTAGACCTTGTCCAGAGTAATTATTCTTAGTTTTTTTTGTGGTGATGTTTCTATCTAGACTTTGTCCAGACAATTTTATCTTCGTTTTTGTGGAGGGCGTTGCTATCTATATACATTGGTACTGTATATATCTGTGTATGATGTTTCTATCCAGATTTTGTCAAAGACAGTATTTCTGTATCATTGTTTGGTGATCTATTTTTTTTTTTTTAGTAGTTCTAGTTCTAATAATAAGTCCAGGCCTAATGTAAGGAAATGTGTCAATGTGTAGCCGTTTATATTTGTCTGGGATTACATATATTCTGTATAGCTACCTACTGTCACTGTACACCGGGAGTATTCAGGTGATCTATTATACTGTAAGTAGGTGACATTTTATATATAAAAATGCTTAAAATTCATGACAATTCTGGGTCCCAGGGAGATAAGCATTACTGGGGTCACCAGAAGCACCTGTTACTATGTATACTCGTTATAAGGTATACAGTCATTCTTAGTTAATGCCACATTTATCTCTAACTCTGAACTATCCTCAGGTTGTTTTTTCTACCTGTATTTATAATTCCTACCTGTATTTATAATTCCTACCTGTATTTATAATAACTGCTAGAAGTTTTCGATGCAGTTAAATTTTTCTTTTTCCCCCCGGCCCTAAATGAGGGCGAAGTTACCAAAATTATGACAGTGAATATAGAGATAAACAGCCACATATAAAAATCGCATGTAAAGACAGAAATTAACACTGGACAAATACAGATTTAGGTTATAAGGATCCCCATGCCCAAAAATGTAACTATGTGTTAGAAACTGATTTTTCTTTTGGCATGACTGTGGCTTTGATAAGTCATTTTTGAAAAGAATACCATGCCCTGCAGGACTTTTATGAGAAATATTATAGAACAGATGAAATAAACAAAACATAATCAAACTACTGTGTTCTGAGTGTTAACAAAATATGCGGGGCCAGACCGGGATTCAAACTCTGGACTTCAGATTGTTATACTATCGCTCCAACCAAATGAGCTACTTCAGAGGTGTCCTAGCTCAACTATTGCTACAGTTATATAAAAAAATAACCCTTTCACCCCTATGTAACTTTAGTAGACTCAACCATGCATTGATTTGGCAGAGTCCATTATGGTCTACAGTGGTGAAAGGGTTAAGGGAGCTTTTATTGTATTGATGGGAAAGGGACAAGAATCCTTAGATGCAAACAGAAATTAAGGTGCCCTCATTCTATATACCATTAGAAGCATTAGATATGTTGACAAGTAGTGTAGAAAAGGCTGGTGGATCTTGTTAGATAAAGCTGGAATACTGGTAGTGACTGTTATAGGACCAATAGTAAAGTAGCAGCCTTATTGTCTAGGTATTAACACAAACAGATTGGATTAAATGTCCCCATTTTTATTCCAGAAGGAAATAATTTTTATTCCAGAAGGAAATAAAAACAGAAAGGTTACTGTCATTTTTTTTTTGCTGTAAATATAATGGTACTGGGAAATTATGCAGTTTTTTTAAGGAGAACTCTTATTGTCTAGTTATTAATACCAACAGATTGGATTAAATGTCCCCATTTTTATTCCAGAAGGAAATAAAAACAGAAAGGTTACTGTCATTTTTTTTTGCTGTAAATATAATGGTAGTGGGAAATTATGCAGTTTTTGTAAGGAGAACTCTTATTGTCTAGTTATTAATACAAACAGATTGGGTTAAATGTTCCCATTTTTATTCCAGAAGGAAATAAAAACAGAAAGGTTACTGAATTATTTTTGCTGTAAATATAATGGTAGTGGGAAATTATGCAGTTTTTGTAAGGAAATCACAATCTTATCTGCTGAAAACCAGGAAATGAAATTATATGAAACGTTCAATGTATATTGACAAGTTCTTTCTATTTATTTAAGACGTCAATGGAGAATGAAGTTGAAGATGTTTTGATTTTCATTGACTAGACTAAACACAGGTTGAGGATGTTAACACAAGACTAAACACAGGTTGAGGATGTTAATACAAGATTAGACACAGGTTGGGGATGTTAACACAAGACTAAACACAGGTTGATGATGTTAATACAAGACTTAATATAGGAAGTGGATGTTAGCACAAGACTAAACACAGGTTGAGGATGTTAACACAAGACTAGACACAGGTTGAAGACGTTGACACAAGACTAGACACAGGTTTAGGATGTTAGCACAAGACTAGACACAGGTTGGGGATGTTAACACAAGACTAGACACAGGTTGAGGATGTTAACACAAGACTAGACACAGGTTGAGGATGTTTACACAAGACTAGACACAGGTTGGGGATGTTAACACAAGACTAGACACAGGTTGAAGACGTTGACACAAGACTAGACACAGGTTTAGGATGTTAGCACAAGACTAGACACAGGTTGGGGAAGTTAACACAAGACTAGACACAGGTTGAGGATGTTAACACAAGACTAGACACAGGTTGAGGATGTTACACAAGACTAAACACAGGTTGAGGATGTTACACAAGACTAGACACAGGTTGGGGATGTTAACACAAGACTTTATATAGGAAGTGGATGTTAGCACAAGACTAGACACAGGTTGAGGATGTTAACACAAGACTTGATATAGGTTGGGGATGTTAAGACAACACAGGTTGAGGAAGTTGACATCAGACTAAACAGGGTTGAATACATTAAGTAAAGTCTAAACTGGATGATTAAGAGACTAAACATGTGTTTAGGATATTTATTTAACATTAATGTTGAAGATGTTAATACTAATTAAACATTGCTGAAGATGTCCACATGAACTTAATGTTTACTGAAGATGTTTATACTGCTGTAGACCATATAGTCTATAATGTTATTGGACTTATAACCCGCATCTGTGCCCTGTGTCTGGATAAGCATTTCTTCCCACTGCCTATTAAAGAGAGGTTGTCATCTGATTTTATGCAAAATCAATAAAATTAATTTGTTATTCATTAAGCCTCTCTTGATTTTAGAAACAATGGATCAATAAATTGCTAATTATATATTTTGCAACAACTCAATGTTACTGTATGGCTCATGTCACGGGCAAGGTATTCATCATGCAGGTTACCCTTCCTATTTCATTGACAAAATATTTTATAAACATTTTATAAACTCTCCATATATAGGTTACTTGTTTTATTATTATAAGACTCTAGCCTTGCAGTTCACATGTCATATATAGAGTTTGAGGGACTTATTGATATATGCTGGACAACCTTTGGGGACTCCAAAGTGGCCTCTTAATGCATGTGGTCTCTCAATACAGGTGGTTTTACAGCTTCAGCTCGGCATGCACGTCAAAGGAGTGAAATGTGTGAAACTTTCAAGTCATGCCCATTTTGGACCAAGTCTATTTCCAGTTGTGATGATATTGCCATTAAAAATGTACAATACATCTTTTCTCTTTGCTTCTACTATTACTATATGTATCGTGGAGTGTATCGTATCGTGACCACAGTATCGTGATACGTATCGTATCGTGACCACAGTATTGTGATATGTATCGTATTGTGACCACAGTATTGTGATATGTATCGTATCTTGACCACAGTATTGTGATACGTATCGTATTGAGACCACAGTATTGTGATATGTATCGTATTGTGACCACAGTATTGTGATACGTATCGTATTGTGACCACAGTATTATGATACGTATCATATTGTGACCACAGTATCATGATACGTATTGTATTGTGACCACAGTACCGTGATACGTATCGTATTGTGACCACAATATCGACTGATGCATATCGTATCGTGACCACAGTATTGTGATACGTATCGGATTGTGACCACAGTATCATGATACATATCGCATTGTGACCACAGTATTGTGATACGTATCGTATTTTGACCAGAGTATCATGATATGTATCGTATTGTGACCATGCATAGTATCATGATACGTATCGTATTGTGACCCCAATATCCACTGATGCATATCGTATCGTGACCTCAGTATCGTGATACGTATCGTATTGTGACCCCAATATCCACTGATGCATATCGTATCGTGACCCCAGTATCGTGATACGTATCGTATTGTGAACACAGTATTGTGATATGTATCGTATATTGACCACACTATTGTGATACGTATCGTATTGAGACCATAGTATTGTGATATGTATCGTATCTTGACCACAGTATTGTGATACGTATCGTATTGAGACCATAGTATTGTGATATGTATCGTATATTGACCACACTATTGTGATACGTATCGTATTGTGAACACAGTATTGTGATATGTATCGGATTGTGACCACAGTATTATGATACGTATCGTATTGTGACCACAGTATTATGATACGTATCATATTGTTACCACAGTATCATGATACGTATTGTATTGTGACCACAGTACCGTGATGCGTATCGTATTGTGACCACAATATCGCCTGATGCGTATCGTATCATGACCACAATATCGTGATATTGTGACCACAGTATTATGATACGTATCGTATTGTGACCCCAATATCCACTGATGCATATCGTATCGTGACCCCAGTATCGTGATACGTATCGTATTGTGAACACAGTATTGTGATATGTATCATATTGTGACCACAGTATCATGATACGTATCCTATTGTGACCATGCACAGTATCATGATACGTATCATATTGTGACCACAATATCGACTGATGCGTATCGTATTGTGACCACAGTATTGTGATACGTATCGTTTTGTGACCACAGTATCATGATACATATCGTATTGTGACCACAGTATCATGATACGTATCGTAATGTGACCACAGTATCATGATACATATCGTATTGTGACCACAGTATTGTGATATGTATCGTATTGTGACCACAGTAATGTGATATGTATCGTATCGTGACCACAGTATTGTGATACATATCGTATTGTGACCACAGTATTGTGATATGTATCGTATCGTGACCACAGTATTGTGATACGTATCGTATTGTGACCACAGTATTATGATATGTATCATATTGTGACCACAGTATCATGATACGTATTGTATCGTGAACACAGTATCATGATACGTATCGTATTGTGACCACAGTATTGTGAAATGTATCGTATTGTGACCACAGTATTGTGATATGTATCGTATTTTGACCACAGTATCATGATACGTATTAAATTGTGACCACAGTATCATGATACGTTTTGTTTTGTGACCACAGTATCATGATACGTATTATATTGTGACCACAGTATCATGATACGTATCGTATTTTGACCACAGTATCATGATACGTATTGTATTGTGACCACAGTATCATGATACGTCTTGTATTGTGAACACAGTATCATGATACGTATCGTATTGTGACCAGAATATCGACTGATGCGTATCGTATCGTGACCACAATATCGTGATATGTATTGTGTCCACAGTATTGTGATATGTATCGTATTTTGACCACAGTATCATGATACGTATATCATATCATGAACACAGTATCATGATACGTTTTGTTTTGTGACCACAGTATCATGATACGTATCGTATTTCGACCACAGTATCATGATACATATTATATTGTGACCACAGTATCATGATACGTATCGTATTTTGACCACAGTATCATGATACGTATTATATTGTGACCGCAGTATCATGATACGTATCGTATTTCGACCACAGTATCATGATACATATACCACAGTATCATGATACGTATTGTATTGTGACCACAGTATCATGATACGTCTTGTATTGTGAACACAGTATCATGATACGTATCGTATTGTGACCACAGTATTGTGATACGTATCGTATCATGATACGTATTGTAGTGTGACCACAGTATTGTGATATGTATCATATTTTGACCACAGTATCATGATACGTATTGTATTGTGACCACAGCATCATGATACGTATCGTATTGTGACCATGCACAGTTTCATGATACGTATCGTATTGTGACCACAGTATTGTGATACGTATCGTTTTGTGACCACAGTATCATGATACGTATCGTATCGTGAACACAGGATCATGATACGTATCGTATTGTGACCATGCACAGTTTCATGATACGTATCGTATTGTGATCACAATATCGACTGATGCGTATCGTATTGTGACCACAATATCGTGATACGTATCGTGACCAAAGTATTGTGATATGTATCGTATTGTGACCACAGTATCATAATACGTATCGTATTGTGACCACAATATCGACTAATGCGTATCGTATCATGACCACAATATCGTGATATGTATCGTGACCAAAGTATTGTGAGGATTGTGATACGTATCGTTTTGTGACCACAGTATCATGATACGTATCGTATTGTGACCACAATATTGACTGATGAGTATTGTATCGTGACCACAGTATCGTGATACGTATCCTATCGTCATATTAATGTATACATATTGCTGCAGCCCTTATAATCACAGGCATCACCTGTCTTGTAATTAGTGACCAAACTAGTTCTGAACGGGTTCTGTCCCCAGGCCAGGACATACCAAAGTCTTATAAATATTAGTTGTTATTCCCTGCTTAACGTTCAGCATTTAGGGGAATGGCAACAACTGGTTCACCCGTTGTCAGTATAATGTGACTGGATGGAATGCTGGGGTGCAATTGGCATTGTATTTCAGTGAGATAGCACTTTATAAAGTTGGCATCAAATCCACGCTGTCACAAGGAGGCAAGCACACCTACATACCCTGTCTCCTGCACACACACACACACACACACACACACACGCAAGCATGCATACACTACACACGTGGTAGCACATCCTTAAATAACCTTATAGTTCTTGGTAGGCCGTTAAACAAAATCAAACCAAACCAATCATACAGCTAATCGCCTGCCTTATATAGGCCAAATGAAGTCTTATAGTGACACTCAGCACTCACTAGGTCCAAGTTCCTGTCCTAGATATGTATTGCACAAGTCTGTATGATATATGCTGGTCACCTGCTTTATGTGACTAGGTGTTATCAAACCTCAACTAAGAGACCACCCATAGGCAATACAAAAGTGGGGCTTTATAGATTCCCATCACCCTGCAGGATTTTTTTTTGTGTATATACAGTAACCTCCCCTTAATTTCTGTAA
The DNA here is from genome assembly GCF_002113885.1 of Mizuhopecten yessoensis. Lineage (NCBI taxonomy): Eukaryota > Metazoa > Mollusca > Bivalvia > Pectinida > Pectinidae > Mizuhopecten > Mizuhopecten yessoensis. The sequence continues at coordinate 677,547 of NW_018480072.1, read as the reverse complement.
GGATATAACTGTAGCACAATTAGGCAAGGACACTTCTGTCGACCAGCTTGATCCATCGGTTAGAGAGATAGTTCAGTATTTTTAAGAACAGGGTTCAAGTCTGTCCTACCTTTCATGGTCCATTGACTTGGTCAGCATCTCCATCAACATTAAGTTTTTGCGTTTATGTGAGTTTCTCCGAAAATATAAGTGCTAGACCAACCAAGCTTGCACTATACATGCATGCGTCTTAGGTAGTACATCTCGGCCCATGCATCAAATGCTGGATGCAACCTACCTTTCATGGTCCATTGACTTTGTCAGCATCTCCATCTACATTAAGTTTTTGTGTTGAAGTCAGTTACTCTGATGGTCAAAGCTGGGCACAGCCGAGACATATCAGTAACCTCCACTTAATTTCTGTTTGGATATAACTGTAGCACAATGGGGCTAGAACACTTCTGTCAACCAGGTAGCTCCGTCGGTAATAGAGATAGTTCAGGGTTCAAGTCTGGGTCTATCCCCTCGGTGATTTTATATGCTCAGAACAATATTATTTTTTTAAATTATTTTTAAAATTTTTATTTTTCTCATAAAAGTCCTGCAAGATATGGTTTTCTTTTCAGAAAAGATATACCAAAGCTATAGTTATGCTGGAAAAAACAGTTTCCAACACTTACATGTAGTGACAGTTTTTGGCAGTGGCACGGGGATTCTTAATATGGTCGATAAACTATATTGCAAAAGTCAATTGTCCTCAAATTGAATTGCATCATTTAAACTTTATGACACCTGTGGTACAGATAAGTATCGCTCCATTATAATAGACCGTCTCCTGTGGACTTGCACTGTTTTTACACTTCAGTTCCTATATAAATACAGTAATACCGGTATTGATGAGCTTGGGAAAGTGACTGGTGCCGGAAACGGTATGAATTATACATCTGACAATGGGTTCACAAGGAGACTGTCATCCTCGTGTAAATATTTCATGGTTAATAATTATGTCCTTACGGGTCAACAAGCACTGCAGACAATCAACCTAATGATAAGTACCATCAAAGAGGAACGGATGCGTTATTCAGTTTGGTTCTTCTGCGTTATGTTGTGCATGATTTCCAGACCAAATCATTACCAAATTTGGTATTGGTTGGGTAATGCTAAATATTCAGGTCAAGTTTGAACATGATAAGAATCGCCATGCATGTTTAATGAAGTTTAAAGCAATTCCCCATTTCTGAGTCATAGATACCAAAGGGAGTTTATGGTAATATTCTTATCTGAACTGTGTAAGTGATCAGAATCCGTGCATATTTAATTAATTTTGTACAACTACCTCCATTCTGATTGGTTGAGGTTTTCTCGGAACACATCTTTTTTGCAATAGGTCTTCTATGACAAGTGGTTTAACATAGTCACTGATTCCACGAATCTGTCAAACTTTTGCCCTACACTGAATAAAACCATCTATATACCATTGTCGCCAAGTGTTTTTTACATTGTTAACTAATGACCCCTCTAATGATAAATTCACCCTCATTACAAAGTGCGAAAAGGCGAAAGTAAAAATGTGGCTTAAAATTTCCAGGTACCGGTTTACATCATATTCAAATTAAGTAGGAAAAGAAGAACATGATCATCATCTGCCAATTTTTTCAAAAAAAGTTGCAAATTCTTCTACACCTATTTACAAAATACTTAAAATGATGAAGTCTTTGAGGCCAATAATCATTAAATGGAATATTTATAAATCTTAATTATAAGGATCCCTGTCCCTCTGCACTTTGGTTTATTGTATATACAGTTATGTCCCTTTAATTTTATTTTGAATATTTCAGTTGACCAAATGCTACAGATGTAGCTGTCAGATCATGTTTTGTATTTACTCTGGCCATGGTCAGTATTAAGGTTAAAAGCATGAAGCCACCAAAAAAATCTGGACCTCCAAATTTAATGAAAATATGCTTGACCATTATGAATTAATATGGTTTAGTTACCAAAATCTGCCTATAATGTCATTTTTATTTTCCCAGGAGTCAGTTTGTGAGTGAATTTTTCCAGCCCCACATCAGGTTCAAGATCTACCCCCCCCCCCCCCCCCCCCGACTTTGTTTAGAGGGTATATGTACAACAATTGCTTCGTCAGCACATGCATGTGTCTGACGTCTGTGTTTATGTCCTGCAGAAGCAGTAAAAAACTGCCTCCCCCACACATATTATAGTTTTTGGCTCCTTAACCTTAGTAACAGTGACAGCTGGCCATAAACAAAATCCAAGGCTGAAGTACGTTTTGATCATAATGTATACTTTTATGTTTTAACCACAAACCACAAAGACACAAATTGTACAATCCATTAAAGTTTAATACCTTTTGACTTCCCATTTTGTGCTTACTATTCCTGCTGATTTTAAACGTCACATTTTGTTCTCGACTACGGAAAGATTGGGCCTTTAATATAATCTCATATGCAAGAAAAGAAAAATGATTTCTTGCAAGTATAGATACATGTATTTCATTATAAAGTTTATTCGTTTGTGGTATAACATCTTCGAAACAGCCAGGGTCATATGAGGACAGGTTCCTAGGCAGACACTAATGAGAAGAGAAAGAAGATAGAAAAGAAAGAAGACGGGAAAGATGAAGAAGACAGGAAAGATGAAACTTAGATGGAACTTTACTTAGAAATAGTATATATACACTCATTATTGAACCTATCCGTCTCTTAACATTTTTTCTTTTGACTAGATATATACGGGGCCTCGGTGGCCATTAAGTGATTAAGGTGTCTGACATTTTGCTACCACTAGTCCTCCATCACTGGGTCGCGGGTTCGAGGCCTACATGGGGCAGTAGCCAGTTACTGGCCATATGTTGGTGTGTTTTTTCCGGGAAATCCGGCTTTCCTCCACCAACAAAACCTGGCATGTCCTTTAATTACCACAGCTGTTAACAGAACGTAAAATACAAACAAACCAAATCTCTCGACTAGATATATACTAAATTAAAATATTTGGAGATTGAGAGAATAAAGCAGAAAGAATAAAAATAAATACATAATTTTATGTATTTAATGGATGTTCTTGGGAAGAATGAGAGCCCTACTGCATGAAGACACTAAATTTTAAAGAAGCTGACTCCAGACAGGGCTCCCCAACCCTGACAGCCTTCTGATATATTTTATGGGGGAATGAAATGGATATTTATAAAAAAATAAAAACTTTTTCTGTACAGATTTAAGGCTTGTGGGTGGACAGCATTCTCACTCCTTCCGTCAACACAACATGCATGGGTTGCCTGAACACCTGTGCATACTCTCGTATGGTAGAGATATACATCAATTCGTGAAGTCGTCCTGTACCCTGGTTCTGGTTCTACCTAGCTATGTATAGTTATGCCTGACTGAAATAAATTCATCTGGTACCCTGGTTCTCCCAAGCTTTGGTTACTCGTGACCGAAATGATGTCATCTCACACACTGCTTCACCTGGCTGCGTATATAGAGTAACGCCTGACTGATGAACTCAAGTTGATAGAGTACAAATCACACAAGTCATCAAAATGCTACAAGTTCGACATCTCTTGGCAGTGTTATGAACTTTAATACTGAATTATATATTAGGGTTCAGCAATGGAGAAAGGGCTGCCCCATAGTTTTCACTGTATCCGTCTCAGAATTATCACGAAATCAAAAAGACTAAACTTTTTGAAGTTGTAGATGTGCAATAGGGGTTTAAAACTTTCTAAGGCAAAGGTCAAAGTCTTTGTACCAAAAATAGACCATGAGGGCAGGGGTACGGGGGTATGCAGTCAGAATATTTTTGAAGTTTGATATGGTGATACACTTTGATAGGTAGATATGCAATGGGGGTTTAAAAGTTTCTAAGGTCAAGGCCAAAGTCATTGTACCAAAAATAGACCATGAGGGTTAAGGGGTGGGTGGAGGTTATACGGTCAGACACATGGCAACCCCTTACTGACGTGAGGGTGTTCTAGTAAACAACAGCTGTGGACAGATATTCAAAATTTAGATTATGCACCATTTGATAATTCTGATACACAAAAAGCATAAGAAGTAAAGGAAGGTATGATTATGTTATGTGATTGATATATTAATGGTGACCACTGTAGTGTTTGTCCATCCCACATTCTATAATATCCCTTTCAGGCAGTCACTACCCAATATTACTTTATCATTTTTTCCTTATCTTATGTCCCCTGTAAGCCAATACCTATCCATGTAGCTCTTGCTTATTTAAACCCCTACACCCACCCTGCCCCTCTTGATTTGGTAAGGTTCCAATGTGACTTTAGAGGTGAATTGGTCAACCCCTATCCCTACCTCAACCCGTCTCAGGCTCTGCCTCTCTTATCTTTGTTTCCATCCTCAACTCATTCACCCCTGAAATTTAATAATGAACAATTCCAACCATTGAAATGGAAGAGCTCAAATGTGTCTTCAGGGGTGAATTAGCTGATTTACTGTACACTCTTGTCCAGTTAACTGTTGCCACTTACTCTCCCCCAACACTGTACTTTAGACGGTCATAGACCTGTTTCCATCTCCATTTGCCATATTTTTTTCCATGGCTCTTTCCACATTAATTTCTTGAACTTGTTTTGATACATTTATACAATTGCAAAAATTAATCATGAACAGTAGCTTTAAAAAAAGGAAAGACAATTATAATTTTGCAATTTCCAAACACATCAAAATTCTGAAGAGATTTTCCAAACAAATCGAAATTCTGAATTTGCATCCAAGATGGATTATTTTTGACAATAGTGATTACTCTTTATGAACGAAAATTGATAGGCACGAATTTAGAGTTGGTTATTATGATGAATGGTATTGATCTAATGCCAAGGTTAAAATGAATTGTTTTTAACGTCCATATACGCTAATGTTATACCACCCCTATCGCACAAAACTTCCTTTTGATCCTCTTTAAATGTGTTCTTGTTACTGCCCAAAAATACACACCCATTTATTATACCCACAAATCCCGAATCCACCTGAGGTCAAGGTCATCATTTCTATAAATAGACAAATATTCTCATTGCTGTAGCACTACTTTCATTTGAACTGAAATTTTCATAGAAATTTATACATTGGTTAAGTACCAAGATAGCATGAGCATGTTTGCATTTCAACACATAGCACTCAAGGTCAAGTTCACTGGTACTATAAATAGATATTATTTTTTTTGCCTGGTGACATCATCTCTCTAGAGCCGCATTTGTGATTTCCAAGAAACTAATTTACGTAGCGTGGAGGGCATACATGTCTTACATACATTCTTGGGTTCCAACCTAAAATTAATTTAGCGGAAGGAATACAACAACCAACAATTTGATTAGCTAGAAAATTGAAAATGTAAAATTGTGTTTTTTTTTATCGCAGCAAAGACGTTGCCAAATAATGGATAGGTTAACATTTCTGTGTGATGTTTGGGTCGATTTAAAATAGATTAATTTAATTGATCGTCTTTGAAAACTAAGTACTTTATTGCAGAGCATATTCTGTTGAATAACAAGGAAAGATGGAAAGGCCACAGGGAACAAAGGTCACATACTAACTACGTGTATGTAAGGTTGGAGGGATCACTGGAATACAAAGGTCACATGCTAAACTATAGGTCGAAAGGTCATCCAGTAGAAAGTTGACACGCTGCATGGCAATATAGTGGTGGAAGGTCACAGATTTCAAAGGTACAAAGTACAAAGGCGACATGCTTACTGTTGGAATGGAAAGTTTACAAAGTACAAAGGTGACATACTTACTGTTGGGATGGAAAGGTCACAAAGTACAAAGATGACATACTTACTGTTGGATAGAAAGGTCACAAAGTACAAAGGTGACATGCTTACTGTTGGGATGGAAAGTTTACAAAGTACAAAGGTGACATACTTACTGTTGGGATTGAAAGGTCACAAAGTACAAAGGTGACATACTAACTGTTGGAATGGAAAGTTTACAAAGTACAAAGGTGACATACTTACTGTTGGGATTGAAAGGTCACAAAATACAAAGGTGACATACTTACTGTTGGTCTGGAAAGGTCACAAAGTACAAAGGTGACATACTTACTATTGGGTTGGAAAGGTCACAAAGTACAAAGGTGACATGCTTACCATTGGGTTGGAAAGGTCACAAAGTACAAAGGTGACATACTAACTGTTGGGATGGAAAGTTTACAAAGTACAAATGTGACATACTTACTGTTGGGATTGAAAGGTCACAAAATACAAAGGTGACATGCTTACTATTGGGTTAGAAAGGTCACAAAGTACAAAGGTGACATGCTTACCATTGGGTTGGAAAGGTCACAAAGTACATAGGTGACATGCTTACTATTGGGTTGGAAAGGTAACAAAGTACAAAGGTGACATGCTTACTATTGGGTTGGAAAGGTCATAAAGAACAAAGGTGACATGCTTACTATTGGGTTGGAAAGGTAAGTACAAAGGCGACATACTTACTGTTGGGATTGAAAGGTCACAAAGTACAAAGGTGACATACTAACTGTTGGAATGGAAAGTTTACAAAGTACAAAGGTGACATACTTACTGTTGGGATTGAAAGGGCACAAAGTACAAAGGTGACATGCTTACTATTGGGTTGGAAAGGTAAGTACAAAGGTGACATACTTACTGTTGGGTTGGACCGGTCAAAAAGTACAAAGGTAACATGCTTACTGTTGGGTTGGAAAGGTCACAAAATACAAAGGTGACATACTTACTGTTGGGATGGAAAGGCCGTTAGGTACAAATACACATTGACATGCTATAGCTGTAGAGAAGGAGAGGTCATTGAGTACAGGGCTAAGGTTAACAATTTAAAGGCGCTAGTCACTGTACATGAGGCTTGTATCAGGAAAAATAAACTTTGCCCACAGAAAATTTTACTGTACACCTGAGATTATAAAAAAAGCATATTCCAATTTACTGATATTTGACATTTGAGGAAGATCTTGTTTTAATGACTGCCCTGCATTTTTCGATTCAATTGATGGACACTTTGTCATGCTTTAAGTATGGGATCTTTGTATTTTAGTTATAATTACATGATCATGCATTAAGTACGACTCAGACTGGCTTGATTTGAATAAAGAACATGCACTATTTAAATATCTTGTCAACATTTCTTTTATTTGTTCTGGATGTGAATTCCGATTTGGACGGAATGAAAACCAGATCTAGAAACAGGCGATAGATTTATTGACCATTTTATATACTGTACACAATCTTTGATAAGATCCCACACATGAAATGACTGTACACGTATATATTGAATTGAATGTCCAAGTTACATATCGACACTGATGGACACTTGTGTCATGTCAGTGATTTTCTAGAACCCACCTCAAAGGAAGTATACGTAACTTATTTATTACTACATTTACTCCCAAGTTTTGTTTGCAACAGTTGAAGTTTTACGTCTTTGTCTTCCATGTCGTGGGTTGTTTTCGTTAGTTACGTATACAGAACATTTTAAAGTATGGTAACTATGCCCTGCAGTACAATACATCATTCAAGACTGTCTTTGATTGAAGGGCTCTGATCTTTACCACCACCTAGCTAGAACATCTTTGGACTTTTGACTAGATCATTAACTCATTCTCCCCTGAAGACACATTTGAACTCTTCCAATTCAAACGTTGGAATAGTTCATTATGAAATTTCAGGGGTAAATGAGTTAAGGAATGAAAACGAATCATTGTATGATGGACATGTCAATACTGCAGATGTTGTGACGAAAATTAACTTAATGAAATGTTCCATGTAGTTTTCCTCACCATATTTACGCGACATATCTAGGGTAGGTATCTACCATTATTTACAAGGCACAGGGCTGCATGAGTATGGTTGTAAATTCCACTCCTCCTTTTAAATTTTCACAAGGTCAGAACAAGTGGACGGGTGGTTCGCCTAGCACATGTATCCAGAAAAAAGTGGCCAGGTGGTTAAAGCATCTGACATTCTGTTACCACTAGCCCTCCACCACTGGGTCGCGGGTTCGAGACCTTTGGGTGCAGTCACCAGGTACTGGCTGTTAGTTAGTGGTTTTTTTTCTGCGAACTCTGGCTTTCCTCCACCATCAAAACCTGGCATGTTTCTGGTGAAATAGTTCATATTTGTGTGTTATACTTAGATTATACACACAGGAGACCATTCCTCACAACAGACGTTGATGGTCATCAGGAATATCATTAAAATTTGTTTTTGTAAATGAAGCAGTGATCTGTTTTGCATATACACTGTATATACAAATTAAACCCCTATAGTTACATTTAAACCTAACCAAATGTTTGCTCAAGAATGAGGACAGTTTCATGAATAAAGGGCCAGTTTATGTTTTAAAGTAAAAATATACACAAAGCCCCTTGTTGTTCTTTATGATGCCACATATACAAGTAACCTCATGTCCACTTGAAATGTCATGTGGTTTTGTGTATCCTATACAAACTTTGTTGTTGTTTACTCATTCACCCCTGAAATTTCAAAATGAACTATTCCATCCTTTGAATACGAAGAGTTTAAATGTACCTTCAGGGGTGAATGAGTTAAAGCTGCAGTACACTTGTCCAAGTACATTACTTTCTTGCCTGTCACGTTCAGACTTTTAGATCGTACACCGATCCCCCCCCCCCCGTCTGCCCATTAGTAGCATACTGTCTGTCAGTCTTGTATGCACACTGTAACCACCACAGACAGAATCCACTTGATCATTCATTTGTACTCACGTTTGAGTGATAAACAGACCCCTTTAAGTTTGGATTGTAAAACTCTATGCTATACTACGGGTTCGGGGTGATAAAACAGGCTCCTTAACTCATTTACCCCTAAAGACACATTTGAACTCTTCCAAAACAAAGGTTGGAATAGTTTATTGTGAAATTTTAGGGAAAATTATGAACAACGTTGCTACATTTACTTATGACATTAAAGAGATATGAAGTAATACCTCATTGACCTTAGACTTTGACCTTTTGAACATGACCTTCAAGCTAGGCATGGCACTTAAATTTAGATATTAAACTCTAAACACTATCACTTCATATGCTTATTATATAATTACCACACAGGTACAATCACCATTAAAGGACTGGTTCGACCATTGTCAGTATAATGTGACCAGGTGGGGTGTCCTGCTGGGTGTCTTCGGCAGTATGTTTCAGTGAGTTAGCACTATAAAGTCTGCATCAGTTCCGCGCTATCACAAGGACACAAACACGAACATATTGCAGCCTCCCAAAACACACACGCATACACTACACGCATGCACCTTGCACCATGGGGAGGCCGTCCTTAAATGACCATAGCTGTTAATAGGACGTTAAACAATACTAAACCAAACCAAACCAAACCACCATTAAAGATATATGGTTTATATACACTGTATGACCTCAGATGACCTTCAATTTAGATAGATTGAATGTTGACCTTGAAACTTGGTATTAATTACAGTTGTTCAATCCTGATTCATATACTTATTACAAGATACCTGATGTTGAGGAGGTGTAGTAGTAGGGGTGTCACAATACGCCAAGAGTGTATCACGATATATTGCAATACATTGAATATGTTGTGATACGTATCCCAATATACTGTCATAGGAAGGATGTGCTCGATCTTATAATAAGTTGTTGACAGAATGTTATCAACTTAATCATATATAATATGGATCACATAGATTTAAGATTTTTGTCAAACCAACTATCGATTACAAAATTTGAACTAATTCCCACCACTATTAAAAGCCTGTTTTATGCTTATTGGCATATCTATTGGAATTTGTAGTTATTTGCGAAGTTAGAAAATAAGTTTACAAACAAAATATTGCGATTCAGCAATATTTCATCTCTGTATTGTGGTACGATACGATATACCCTTGTGTTGCGATATACCTGTTTTCCGATATATTGTGACAGCCCTATATGTAGTAGTGCGCATGTACAGTAGTAAGTAAACATAATCTAAATTGTAAAGATAACAATGCCTGAAATATTTGCTTAACAGTAAACTAATACTCAGGTGATCACTTACAACATTTCAGTAACACAGGGTCTCACAAAAGTCTCTAGAATACATACATTTTATTACCCATTGTAGTTAATATACTGCTGATGGTACAAATTCTGTTACAATATAGATATCAATTATAAAATATATATATATGTATTGTATATATACGTATTGTATCATCAGCATGGTACCGCGATATATATATATATGTCGTTTATATTATGTATATATTTATATATATATACATAATATAAGTAGAATTATATTTAGTGCAAGACTGCAAGTGCATATATAGCAGAATGTAAATAGATGCATATATATGTATTCATATTTATTAGATGAATATCTACTACCCTTTCAAGGTTAAGGGGGGGGGGGGGGGGGGAAACAGCAATCTTGTGATGACAGCACACAGGAATTTAATTAGGCTGATCAGTATTACAGCAGGACCCTACTGCAAGATCAGGAGCTGTTAATTAAAGACAGTAGCACAGCTTACCTATTAGTGATTAATTCTTTGGCTGTATTTCCAAAAATATCAAATAAAAATAAAACATATTCATGCATTTCTGATCATTGTTTACATTTCATATAATTGTATAAAACTTCAAATGTTAGTCAGTAGCATATAAGTGGCACTTAATAACTAGCTCTATAATCTTAGCTTGTATATCTGAAGTGTTGATTTCAATAGCATATATGCCTTAATAGTAATTATTTGGAAAAATATTTGATTCAACATGTATATGTTTATTATGAGTCAATACATATATCTTGATTTAATCGGCATACAGATGGAAATTTCCCATTAATGAAGCAAGTAATTTCTTACATATCTAATTGTGAGTAGCATTTATGAAAGCTAAAGTAATCCTTTAGTTGTATCACAGCTGATTATGTAGTTGTATGTTGTATACATTATATCACACCCCATATCAGGCCGAGAGTCCTGATTGAGTGTGTGATATCAAAATGGTCATATCATAAACTTGTTATCAAATGGTTTTTTCCTTTAAATTAAACAAAACATACACATTTTTTTGTGTATCTTATTAACCGATATTCATAAAAATGGTAACAAAAACAATGATGTATATAAACAAAACAGTAACAATTATACGTAAAAAGTCAACATTTAGAAATTCTCAAATTCCTACAAAATAATATGGTTATTAATATTTTTAACAATGGATCTGGTTGGAATTCAATTTAATTACTGTCTGAATCGATCATCGCCACTCAACATTTTTTTAATGGCGTTTCATATATCATAGCTTGCAAGAAATGTGATTATTGGAGAGAAAACAAAGAGTCATGTTTACCTTATACCGCAAAGGCAATAAATAGTTTATCGTACTAAAGTAGAACAATATCACAACAGGGATGATGATCAGGTTTCTGTTTCATTGCTATCTTCTGCTTCAGTCACTCAATCAGAAGAAGGAGGCTCTAAATAAAAGGAAACGTGACCGCGGAAACTCAACTGTGTGAGGGTGACACAATGATTTATTTCCCTGTCATATGATCAAAACAATCCAATCGGACACATTGTTATAGAGATGAAGTATTAAGATGATAATAAACATGTAGCATATCACTATACATTTGAAGAGTGAAAATGACATGGTATGAATGTGGATTTCACAGGTGGATGGTTTAGCCGAAATGATTCATCTAATCATAGTGTGATACTATACTTGTGTAGTGTATCGAATGGTTTTGTTTGCCTGTATAGTATTACATGCTTACAGGACTGAAATTATCAAAAGGTTTCCAGCTTAAAAAATGAATTTATTATCTGGGTATGTTGCTTTGGAATCGATCAATCAAGATGTGGTTCACTGTACAATACACTAAAAAGTGCTAAAAACATGAAAGTTACATTTTAATAGTATTCACTTTTCAACACACTATTGCAAAACTCTAGAATTTCCATCAATCAGTCGTTATGAAATTGAATTCTTGAGCAGGTGTGTATATCATGATACGTATTGTATCATCAGCATGGTACCGCAATATACGTATTGTATCATCAGCATGGTACCGCGATTTACGTATTGTATCATCAGCATGGTACCGCAATATAAGTATTGTATCATCAGCATGGTACTGCAATATAAGTATTGTATCATATTTTTGGGTGTGGGTATCGTTTAGATGTAGCTATATATATATATATATATAGTGAATGGTTAATATTTTACTGGAGAATGAAATTTCTGTGTTTTTTCTAGAGATTTTTTGGGGTCGATAATGGGGCTCATTCCCAATTGAAACTGTTTCATATTTATGTCTTATAACCCAAATGTTCAGTTTGCTCCTAACAATTTCCTTATATTTTCTTACCGAATGGAAAAAAAAAAAAAAAGCCCCATCACAAATTAATGAAAAACCCACTGAATTAACATGGATTTTACTGGCGAAGAGTGAATACTTGGTTAACAGAGATTTTATATAATTACTACAAAGTCAATATTTCACTTTGACGGATGAAATTAACACCATAGGTGAATATGGATTTTACTGAGGAAGAATATTTCACTGTACAAAAGATTCAGGATATATAGTATAGGGGTCAGATCTTACAGTAAAAGTATGTGTAAATATTAATCCTGTGAAAGAAAAAAAATCTGAAGGAAATAAATATCCCTTATTGACCTAACGGTGGTATATAGTATGTACATATCTCGGTGCATATCCGGTTTTACTCACCAACCAGCATCCTGATCCAAATTAAGTACATCTTATCATTTTTAACTCATTCACCACTGAAGATACATTTAAACTCTTCCAAATGAAAGGTTGGAATAGTTCATTATAAAATTTCAGGGGTGATTGAGTTAATCAGCACCTGATAATGCAGTACCTTTTATTAGACCTAGCCTGACCTGATTTACCTAGCCCTGTATATATAGCTATCATCATCTTTGTTAGCATCCCACAGTCTGTGTGTTTGGTCTTGAAAGCGTTGGATGCAAATATTTCTCTCACCTTAATTTCGGCCCAGTTTGATATGTAACATGTTGTAAATGCAACCCTATAAAAGTTTGTCGTTACATTGCAACACATGGTTGATGACAGTTTATATATAATTATGCCTTTAACATGAAGATAACGTATCATTGTATAATATTTTGATGTTATACTGATCTATAATTAGATAGTGTTTAACCCATTCACCCCTAAAGTCACATTTGAACCTTACCAAATCAAAGACTGGGCAAGTCCAATTTAGATAAGTAGGGGTGAATGAGTTAAGCATCAATTTAAAATTAGTTCTTCGCAACAGAGAGGAAGGGCATGAACAGTGTTTGCCGTTGGTCTGCGCGCATGACCATAGATCTTGGTTAGACTTTGCATTTAGCTCTGTTATACTAATCAAGGACTTCAAGTATACCCCTTGAGGGGGAGGGGGGGGGGGGGG
>NW_018480072.1:574424-664052 GCF_002113885.1 Mizuhopecten yessoensis | reverse complement strand
GGGGGGGGTAGGGGCGAGATATTAGAATTAAGGGTAAAATGAAAGCCCTGACTTTAAATAATTGGAGTTAAACAGCCACATATAACTTCATTCATATATTGATACATCTTGAGGATTATAATACACCAATATATCAAATGTAGGTCACTGTGACGTATATTTTCTGCGTCAATGACTTTAGTCAAAATCTCAGATCCATTCTTTGTTTAGCTCCATTTCTTTGTTTAGTTTTCGTGTTAGCTTTATTTCTTTGGTTAAATTTTGCATTTATGTCCATTTCCCTCAAAGCCGTGGTGGCATCCGTGTTTGTTTGTTTGAAACGTTCCTTTGTTAGAATCACGTTTCAAAATCTCAAATGAAATAACAACTAAATTCAGATCCTTAATATTGCATGTGTTTGCCTGGAACAATTTCTAATCGAATATCTCTGTGTTTGTAAATATAAGCTGTATTTATGTTGTGTTTTCTTTTGTCATTTCAGGTAAGTGATCGGGGATAGCTTTGCAGTTTTGAGTGGCAACGTTTGTTTACTGTGGAGGCATTGCAAGTTTGGGGATCAATGATGAACTTACATATACACACGTCTGGTAAAATGTAGCAATCAGATTGCCTAACCTTGGTAGATTACAAATGTTTTTTTGTTTTCATTATTTTGCCTCCAACATGCAATATTAGTTTCTCTGAAATTTCAAGAAATGCCAGTAAATGTGAGAAATACTGATTGATTTCGGGTATTAAAGGTGTTTGATGGAATTTGCTAGACCAGATAGATGAAGCAACATATTTATTGGATGCAGCAAGGTAAATTGTACCTTGTATCCTTTTCGTGAGGAAATGTAACATTTGTGACAAGAAATGTTATGGTTTGTAGGCTCTTTTTTCATTAGAGCAACCATTTTAAAGCAAGTTTGAAGCTCATGACACATTTAAGCGCTATGTTTGGAAAAATACTTCATGAATATTCATTAATGTTTCACAGACACATGACCAAAAAAGGACATGTTGTTTGACGACTAGCTAACTGATCTGCTGTCTGATGCTTTGGCCTGTGTACGTCTACAAGAGAGAAGTTTGTCTGTTGACAAATGTTTATGTATGATAAATTCATATGTATTTGTCTGACAAATGTACAAAGATTGTGCCAAGACAGCACTTGTCTTGAGAAACGGATGGTGTTGCAAAACTGTGGGCTGAGTAGGTCTGTAGTGTACCGTTGTATAGGCCAACTGTCTGCGTCGGGGAAATGTTTGATTTCATAAACCCAAAGTTTGTATAACAGAATTTGAAATGTGCTTGTGTCTGGCAAAGGGCTAGAATTTGCTGGTGTATGTCACAATATTAGATGTATCTTGTAGGCAGCTTTGGTCAGTACATGTTTTATTTCAACCCGAGACACAGAAGTAGCGTTTTGGGACTTGCGTAAGCTCTGTAGATGGGACATTTCAGTCATCTTATGCTCAGACATTCAACTGAAGTACCATTTTGGGAATTTTGTTTGGCATGTAGAATGCGATAAGGCTTATGTCTTCAAGAAATGTTGAATATCTTGGAAAAGACTTGTTTAAAAAAAGGTGCATTTCAAGGAAGAACGGCTAATAAGGGTTCTGTATAGGCATTTAGAACTTGGAACAAGAAGCATGTCATGACTTTATAATGAGGCATAGACAGGCACATTGTAAATTACTATTATAAAGCTCCTGAAGATTTTTTTAACTCATTCAACCAACAAATTTCATAATGGACTATTCCAACCTTTGAATTGGAAGAGCTCAAATGTGTCTACATACTTTCATTGTCAAAGACTTGATTGTACATACTTACATTGTCAAAGACTTGATTGTACATGCTAACATTGTCAAAGACTTGATTGTCCATACTTACATTGTCAAAGACTTGATTGTACATACTTACATTGTCAAAGACTTAATTGTACATACTTACAAAATACTACATGCTTGCATAGAATAGCCAAAGAATAATGTAAGTGCTTTCATTCTGTCAAAAAGTGAAGTGCTTATAATTATATTCTAGCTGTCCAGGGAGTAAAGTAAAATGAGTTGTTCTGGGTCATAGGCCATGAAGCTGTGATAGATGGATTTTGATTGAAAATGAAGGTCCGTGCTTTGATCAAGATATAATATACCAAGGCCATTATTAGTATATATGGAAACTGCATGTTATATCCCTGCTAGAGCTATGGTGATGTTGGTAACAGTATGGCTTCTATTACTAAGCTATATGCTATAGTTTTACTGGCAGAAACAGTATGGCTTCTATTACTAAGCTAGATGCTATAGTTTTACTGGCAGAAACAGTATGGCTTCTATTCCTAAGCTGTATGCTTTAGTTTTACTGGCAGAAACAGTATGGCTTCTATTACTAAGCTATATGCTATAGTTTTACTGGCAGAAACAGTATAGCTTCTATTCCTAAGCTATATGCAATAGTTTTACTGGCAGAAACAGTATGACTTCTATTCCTAAGGGATGGGCTATAGTTTCACTGGCAGAAACGGAATTGCTTCTATTCCTAAGCTATATGCCATAGTTTTACTGGCAGAAACAATATGGCTTTCATTTATAAGCTCTATGCTATAGTTTTACTGGCCGAAACAGTATGGCTTCTATTCCTAAGCTATATGCTATAGTTTTACTGGCAGAAACAGTATGACTTCTATTCCTAAGTGATGTGCTATAGTTTCACTGGCAGAAACGGTATTGCTTCTATTCCTAAGCTATATGCTATAGTTTTAGTGGCAGAAACAATATGGCTTTCATTTATAAGCTCTATGCTATAGTTTTACTGGCAGAAACAATATGGCTTCTATTACTAAGCTACATGCATATATGCTATAGTTTCACTGGCAGAAACGGTATGGCTTCTATTACTAGGTTTCACTGGCAGAAACGGTATGGCTTCTATAACTAAGCTATATGCTATAGTTTTACTGGCAGAAACAATATGGCTTCTATTACGAAGCTATATGCTATAGTTTTACTGGCAGAAACGGTATGGCTCCTACATATATCTCAGAATGGTGTGCTGTAGTTCTATGAAATTTTCATTTAATGCATATTATTCATAACAGCTCTTTGATGATGGAAAAATTTGTTTGCTATGAATCTGAATCACCATTTTATCAATCCATAAAAACAGATTTTGCAGTATCTGTTATTTGAACATGTTCGACTATTGGATTACGTTCTTTCCCGAGTTAAGTTTTATGCCAAATTTTGCGCAGCAGTTGAATATTTATGCATAACTTGAGGGGAGATATGAATATATTTATTGAGGTTTGAGTTAGCTACTATGTCCTGTTCCTGGAACATCGTTCACATAAATGTATCTCTAGTTGAGGTGAATAAAGTACTACAGGATGAAGTTTGGAGACATATCAGACGCGTAATTACAGTTGTTCTGACAATTTTATAATGGATCCTGTGTAGTTCAGAATCAAACAGAATTTACATGTACAGTACGAAAAAAATTGTCTTTCCAAATTGATAGTAAAAATAAATCTAAAGATATAGTGACCTAGCATATCTCTGTGTCAATTTTTGTTGTGACCTGACATCTGTATGTCAGCTATTGTGCTTTGACAGAATATCTGTGTCAGACATTACATCATATCAGTTTATATCATCTATTTATCCATGATATGAATATGTAGCTACCTGGTCCAAAGGACCAATGAGCTTACTTAATTATGACGTGGCATGTGCACAGTGTCTGTCGTTCATCTGTTGTCCGTCTGTCAACTGTTCATTTAAAACACTACGTGTCCTTAAGTGGATTTTGACTAAATTTGGCTTGGAGCATCCTTGGGCAAAGGGGACTCTATCTTACAAAAACATCACCCCGGAGGTAGAGGGGCAGGGCCAAATAGAGGAAACTGAGGTTAATCTTTAAAATCTTTCTTCTTCAGTATGATTGGAGGGATTTTAATCAAATTTGGTCCAGAGCATCCTTGGCAAGTGGGACTCAATTTTGTATTTAATAAACGGAGAGTATGTCCCCCCTCCCCCATCCCCTGAACCTCTCAGGAATATTACTATGTTCCTAAATTGTGTATATTATTTTTCATTGAATTGAAAGCCAAGATGGCGTCATGACCTCTTTTATTTGACAGCTTCATGACCACAAAACTTATCCTTGTCACGTTATATACCGTGGTGGAGAGTCTGTCATTGTACCCTTCTCTGTTATCATTGAGGACAGATTCTGCTCTGGGTCCTCCAGGAGTATGTGTCTATTAGCTAGTCTTCGACATCAGTTGATTCAGATTAACATTAGCATGTATACATACTGTTTGTGCCCTTTTCTTATCAAAGGTATCAGATGATATCAGAATATATTAGTATCATGTATATCCTACTGTTTGTTCAAAAAAGGATTAGTCCCATCCACTAAGCTGAAAACACATGCACTTTAACTCATTCACCCCTGAAATTTCAGTTTGAAGTATTCCAACCTTTGAATTGGAAGAGTTCAAATGTGTCTTCAGGGGTGAATGAGTTAAAGATGGGTATTTTACCAGAAGGATATTTTACTTACAGGTACATTGTATGTAACCCCACTGGAACCTAGAAAACACTTTAGGTGGCTAAAACCTGAAATTTTCAGCCATTAGCTATATAGTTGCCCAAACCAAAAAGTGTTGGTACCAAGTTTGTTCAAATGAATGACCTTCATCCATATTCAAAGTCACAGGAGTACTGGAAACTGTTTTTTCCAGCATGGCTATATGGCTTTGATATATTAATTTCTGAAAAGAAAACCATACACAGCGGGACTTTTTATGAAAAATAAAGCAAAATAAACAAAACATAATCATCTTCAGTGTTCTGAGTGTAAAAAAAGTTCAGCGAGGCTAGACAGGGATTCGAAACCAGGACCTCAGATTGTTATACAGTCTCTCTAACCGACGGAGCTATTACAGGTAAACGAAAGTGTCCTGTCCCAACTTTGCTACAGTTATGTCCAGAATGAAATTAAGGGGAGGTAACTGTATAAACAGAGAAAGAGTCGTCAACAACCTATTTTTAGGTCACCTGAGCTTTAGCTGGGCTGATTGAACTGAAAATGTGTAGGAATGTTCGACTTATGGTCCTGACAAAGTGTTGTTATTTTTCGGGTCGATCAGAAATCCAATATGGCCGCCACAGGCGCTATTTTGAAAAACTATTTCAAACTTAAAGTCAAGTTCTGCTAGGCCGATTGAACTGAAACTTTGTAGGAATGATCAACTCATGGTCCTGACAATGTGTTGTTATTTTTCGGGTCAATCAGAAATCCAACATGGCCACCACGGCCGCCATTTAAAGTCAAGTTCTACTTGGCCGATTGAACTGAAACTTTGGAGGAATGATCGACTCGTGGTCCTGACAAAGTTTTGTTATTTTTCGGGTCGATCAGAAATATAATTTGGCTGCCATGGCTGCTATTTTGAAAATACTTATTTAAAACTTAAAAACAAGTTCTAATAGGCCGATCTAACTGAAAATCGGTCTAGGAATGATCAGCTCATGGTCCTGACAAACTTAAGTTAACGTTATACTTAACTATTTTGTACTCCAATTGGTACATATTCCAACAACAAAAATAAATACCGGAGGACTCAGGTGATCGTTAAGGCCCAATGGGCCTCTTGTGTTAATTCATCTTCAATTTAAAAAATAAAAACATTACATGAATGCACCAAGAAGGGTTCAATGTGACACTTTGCACTTTATACGGAAGAAAACTTCAAAAGTCTTGAAATTCAATTTGAGAGTACTGTTATTGTGAAACCTTGCAGTTTCAAATATCTGAATCATTTACAACCAAGCCTTAACTCATTCACCCCTGAAGTGTCATAATGAACTATTCAAACCTTTATATTGGAAGAGTTCAATTTTTTTTGGGGGCTGAATGAGTCACCAGTGACATGTATTGGTCATTTATCAAGATGTTGCGGATGTAATGCTCTGCTATGCAATGCTAGTGTTGCTAGTTTGGACCAACACCTACCATGTCTCAACATTATTCCATAATTCCCTGATTTACCGCTGAAGATGTCTACCTCCTCGTTAAAGAGATTTTACAGATGCGAACAGGAGCTTATTCTAGGATCTAATTCACAAGCCCTGTATTTTTTTTTTACCTGTGAACCTGTTTTTCTTTCGCCTATGCTTAGAATTCCCCTTCGGCATATCAAGGGTAAGGTTTGGTCATAATTCACCCTCATGAAACAAGATAATAATATCTTGGAAACTAATAATAATACAAGGCCAATTAATATCAGTTACACAGAAATAGAACAACAACACAACAGACTCTGCTTCAGTCACCCCAAATTCAGGGGGAATAACTCTTACTGATTTATCTAGTGGGGTCCCAAATGGGGAAACTGTAACCAGGGAAACATGGAGCATTTCATGTTAACACAAGTTTTATTTTGAAGTCATGTGACCAATATAATCCAATCAGATAGGGTGTTGTATCTAGAGATCTATGACAGGTAAATATAATGATTCTGTCATTAATTTAACAGGATCGTGTCATGGAAGGTGAAAGGTCACATATTATGTTTCTCTCCATCCTGATTAGGCTAAAAATAAAACTTAAGTATGTTAGCATTGACCAACCAACCAACTGTGGCTTTATGTGTGGATTTAAAGCGTTTCTGATAGAACAGGTGTAAAAACTGAAATTTAAGCTGAAATTTAACTGTAATACTTTATTTTTAGTGTTTGTATATTAAAGAAGAAGTAAATAAGGTAAAGTTTTCTTTAATACACTGGAGTTGTTCATCTTAAATCTTCGATCTTTTTTCCTACCTACCGACCCTAATTTCAAAGAAGTGGGACGTCATTCCATGCCTAACAGAAAATATTTCATTATTGATGCATACTGTGCAGTATGATCTTAAATAGTAATTGCAGCCATTCTTCATGAACAGTTATGACATATATTAGTCTGATATATCCTTCATGAACATTAAGGCATTCATGAAATGCTAGCAAATGATATTCATTTGATACTACAGCTGTATAATTTTCTGTTGAAGTCAGGGTCTCATATTTTCTGGAAAGTGCTTACTGTATTTATCCTGCAATAAGCCCAGAAGGCAGCACAGAAATGCTGAACTGTAGTTGACATGGGTGGGCTTATTACCAGGCATGGGCTTATTGCTCAATAATACAGCTAGTCACGAGTAATAAAGGAATTCTCAATTTAACTCTTTCATTGACTTCTTTTGAGGTTCTTTTATTTAACAACATTCTGATTGGTTGGTTCATGTGGGGCTGTATGCATACTATATACTGCAAACTTTTTCCTGCAGTTTCATTTTTCGCCTTTTTTTTTGCCCTCCTAAATGAGGGGAAATTTATCAAAATGGTGAACATTAGTAAACAACCTAATATGATAATTATAAAATGTGAAGGGTGAATGAAATATGGGGCAAAAATGGACTTAACTGTTGAAGGGCGAACATTTTACTGGGTGAAAATTTCTCCATATACAAATGCAAATTTAGCAAATTAATGTATTTTAGGTTATTCTAATTGGTCAAGGCCATAATTAATGCTGTACATATCATTTTCATAAACAAAGATTTCCAACAAAATATGGATATTCTATTTGACTATATATATTACTGCATTGATGTGGAGTACAGGTAAAATCTTTGTTTTTTGTACTCTTCATAAAATAAATGGACAGTACAACCTTGGCCACCTGCTACCGTCAAGTGGTTGGTTGGTGAAACTTGAAAAGGAGGTGTAGAATTAACCACTTCACCTGTGCTTAGTAAATCATAATGGATTGAGATGCACAAGATTTGCCTCGTAAATATTGTTATTAATACTCCGTAAAACAATTCAAAATATTGTATTAGTGCAAAAAAGTTAAAAGATCCTTTTGTGAAGATAGCATTTAAAATGAATTAAAAAGAACACGAAATTTAAAATTTGCACTTTTGCATAATTTCAAGTGTACAGTAAAAATCTTGAGAGAGCTTGAGTGTCTGTTTCCTGACATTACAGACACGCACACAGTGCCTTGTTGTTTTAAAATTCTAACCCGAGCCCCGCAGCTCCTCTACTTAATTACTGTTACGCGAAACAATCCTGACAGATAATACGGATCAGCTTCTATAGATTTGTACACGTAATGAGCTTGCTATGAAGTAGCTTTCCATTTACGACATTCTTATGATAACGTACAGTCTTAGACGCAACTGGTATTACATTAGTATTTATGGATTAAAGCGAAATCTCGACCGATTTTACAACCTAGTGGCATGGAATTAACAATGAGAGTAATTAGCTTTGTTCCTGGAATAACCTGATACATAATCTGGCATATAGAGATTCATTAGCATGCACTCTAGAGGGTACATTCATGTCTAAAGTAAATTGCTTTATCCAGCTAGTGACAGAATAAACTGAATCTGTTCCCATATATTACGCAAATTAAAAGCTAACATACAAATATAGCCCTACACGTTCATACGATCCTTGAAAATGGCAATAAAAAGATTTTTTTTCGAAAAAGAGGCATACATTATATGGAAATCAGGTTGCGTGATTCATTCTGATTTATTTTCTATATTTAATGATCCCAAACATAAAAAGATGTGATGGCAATACGTTACATATCCTGTATTTTTTAGTGCTCAAAAATATTTAAACTAACCAAGAATGAGTATTCTTTTCCTAAACCTTTCAGCAAAAATGTTGTCAAACTGGAAGAGGAAGTTTCCATGACATCATACAAATATTGTAAAATACTATTATCATACTTATTTTAGAGCACACAAATTTTAGCCCATTTTCAAATTTTAACAAATTAACGCATTGATGAATTGCAATTGGCACACCCACAAAATATACAAAAGAGAACAATCGACATGAACTTCAATTGGGGCATTCATAATTTTAAGCAAAATTTGAAGTGCAAAAAGCGCTAAAATACGACTACCATTAAGTAAACTCCACCATGCATTGATCTGGATGAGTCCATTGATGAATCAGTGGTGAAAGGGTTAAATTAATTCATAATGATCAAGTGTAAATTAAAAATGAAAAAATTGCAGTAACATGAAATGTTTCATATAACATGACTTTTCTGTATAAATTAGAAAATGTGTTTTCTCCAGGTATTTGTCAGAAAAGTAAATATTCAAATGTTTATATGTTTCAGAACTGATTATAAGAAGCTGTTATACAACGCTACATTTTCACTTGTGCCAAGAGGGAGGCGGTTAGGCTCCTACCGGTAAGTGGAGAATTCTAATAGACTTACGCTTGTTCTAAATTATTATTATTATAATTCAAGGTTCTTATATATATATATATATATACCCCTTTATCACAACCTAGTTCGTAGGTCGTCTCAAAGCAGTTCACAAATTATTATCCGTGGTAATAGGGCCTTTGCAACCAGCCAATATCTTTCTGAACTACCTTGGGAGCATACAGCAAGTGCTGCCATTTCGGCGCTCACAGCTTGCATTCAACAGTTCTAGCACTGCCCAACCACGTACTCATTTACAGCTGAGTAGACTGGAACAAGTGGAGTAAACTATCTTGCTCAAAGATACAATACAGTGCTGTGCCGTGTCATGAACCGGCAACCCTTTGGTCACGAGCCTGGCGTCCTACCACTAGACTACTGTCCACTCCATCTTAATACATTCACTCCATACTGTATCATTCTGCTCTATTTTAAGACAATATCACTCCTAAACTTGCAATTCAAATGATTTCTTCCTAATCTTTCTTAAATTTCCCTTCATACCATACGATTCTATTCCATCTTAATATAAGGATCCCTGTTGTACTGTCCAAAACTATGACTTCTAAACTTTATTTTTTCTGCCATGTCATTAGCTTTGATGAATTGTTTCTAAAAAAAGTAATAATGTTTTGTAGATTTTTTTATGAATTTAAAAAAAATAAATTTTTTTTTATTCAAAAATCAATAATAGTGTTCTGAATGTTTAAATAATGTTTTGTAGATTTTTTTATGAATTTAAAAAAGATCAGTAATTAATGATTTTCAAAAATCAACAACATGAATGTTAAAATGCAACAGGCCAGACCAGGATTCAAACCATGGACCTCATTATACTGTCGTTCTAACCAACTAAGCTACGACCGCTGTTCATTATACTGTCGTTCTAACCAACTAAGCTACGACCTCTGTTCATTATACTGTAGTTCTAACCAACTAAGCTACGACCTCTGTTCATTATACTGTTGTTCTAACCAACTAAGCTATGTATACCTGGACAACAGAAGTATACCCTCGTCAAGTCCTCTTAACATTTATATTCATTTTGAAATTTAAGAAAGGTTACTGTATAGAAAAAATCCTCTTGGATTTCCTAGTACTTTGCTGGGACCGGGATCCTTTCCACTCCATTTAAGACGTTTTGTCCAACTCCATCATTGGACTTTTCAATATTACTCCATCCATATACCATAACACTCCACTCCATCTAGGATGTTTTGTCCTACTCCATCATTGGACTTTTCAATATTACTCCATCCATATACCATAACACTCCACTCCATCTAGGACATTTTGTCCTACTCAGTCATTGGACATTTCAATATTACTCCATCCATATACCATAACACTTCACTCCATCTAGGACATTTTGTCCTACTCAGTCATTGGACTTTTCAATATTACTCCATCCATATACCATAACACTCCACTCCATCTAGGACGTTTTTTCTTACTCAGTCATTGGACATTTCAATATTACTCCATCCATAACACTCCACTCCATCTTAAATCATTTTGTTCCTCTCAATCCTTAGACTTTTTAATATTGTTCCCTCCATATATACCATACCACCTCATTTTGAGACTTTTTGTTCCACTCTGTCTAAATACTTTTCAATATTACTCACTCAATACCATACAAAGCCATACCATTCCACTCCATCTTAATACATTCCCTCCATACTGTATCATTCTGCTCTATTTTAAGACAATATTACTCCTATGCATAGCTACGATAAATGCAAGTTTGTTTGACGTACGTGTTGACAATTAAATTAATATTTTTTATACGTAATTATCTATGTTTAGTCTCCGTGTTTTGTTTACAGGTTTTTGGAAGCCCTGCAGGCAGGGAGCATTCCATTTTTGCTTAGCAATGGTTGGGAGTTGCCCTTCTCTGAAGTGATTGATTGGAAAAAGGCTGTAATATGGGGAGACGAAAGACTTTTGCTACAGGTTAGTTGTCTCCCCTTTTATTGTATTGTAACATTGTATTTCATAAGATCTAGATTTCTTCTTTCAGCATGAAATATCACCTCTGTGGTGGTTCAAGTTTGTACACTAGTGGTCCAAGTCCTACTGTTGAAGCACGGCATTTATCCTGCAATAAGCCCTGGGGGGCCAGCACATTAGTATCTCTACTGAACTGTATTCAACTCATTCACCCCTGAAGACACATTTGAACTCTTCCAATTCAAAGGTTGGAATAGTTCATGACGAAAATTCGAGGGTGAATGAGTAAACATGGGAGGGCTTATTACCAGGCATGGGCTTATTGCGGAATAAATACGGTAGGTTCACTGCCGAAAGTATAGATTTGTACGCTTGTGGTCCAGTACCCACTGGTCTTGTAGGTTAACACTGCTCCAGTGAATTGAAGTCTGACACTGATTTGTAGACAGTGTTTGTATAGGAATGCTTTTTGGACATTTGGAAATTGAATCAGAGTCTTCCAAATGTTTGCTCTTAATTGGAGCTGCTGTAAAAATCTTGACAGTTGCGAATAGGACAGGTCATCGTGATTGGTGGGGTGCTCAGTCTGTGATTTATGAGGCTGGAGGGAGAACTTTATAGGAAGGTTCTGTCTGTTTTGCACCCATAGTTTTATCTACTGTATAGATATACCGGTTAAGTTGAACGTTTGTGGTTTTAAATTGTAAATTTACTGATTCCAGGAATAGTTTGATAATTTTGAAAACAGTTGTAATTGAATCTTTCTCTCAACAAGAATTTTGATGGTGAAAAAGTAATATGAGAAATTTGAAGAACGCTTTTCATGAACATTTTCTAATTTGGTCTATAATTGGATTTCATGCTTTCTCATGAAGTCCATATCTCAGGTGGGAAAATCTTGAAACTGTAGAAATATAGGTTTTTAGGTCACCTGAGACAAAGTCTCAAGTGACCTAATGCGATCGCCTTTTGTCCGTCGTCGTGCGTCCGTAAACAATTTACATTTTCGACTTCTTCTCCAAAACCCCTGAACCAATTTCAATGAAATTTTGCAGGAACCTTCCATGGACAAAGGTCAACAAAAATAGTGGCCGGTTTAGTCCCAAGCCCCCAGGGGCCTGAGGGGCGGGGCCAAAAAGGGTCAAATTGACTAAAATTTCAAAAAATTTCTTCTCAAGACCAAGGTATGGTAGAATCAAATACTCTTCATAGATGGAAGGGTCTTAAGGTTTATGACCCTAGGGTCTTCCATTTACCCCCTGGGGAAGGGGGGGGGGGGGGGCAAAATTTATTATGGTTTATAATGGCAAATGATACTTTGAATATTACATGTTAATAACTTGATTGGAATTATAACCTTGAGTTGACAGTTTGATACTTTGAAAATTTTGAGCCAGCCCTACCCCCAAGGGCTGTAGGGTGGGGCCCAAAGGAGTCAGTGTGCTAAAATTTCTTCATTTTCCTTGTTCAGAATCAGAGGTGCTAGTTTCAAATACTTTTTAGTCTGAAATCTGTATGCTAGATATTGAATAAGGTAGTTTTATTGTTTTTTGACACTTTGAATAATATTTCTGTTCATGTTAAAAACAAGATCAACTCTCTGTATAAATATATCAGGTGACCGTTAAGGCCCATGGGCCTCTTGTGTAATAAAGTTATGATTTTCATTAATATGAAAAGCAAGCACAGTGTAATTCATTATAGAAATTCAAAATGATGCCAATCTGTCACTAGCGATGTGTTTTACGCAGAGAATGTTTTGAGTACATAATGTATTGACTTTATGTATGGAAGCTTGACTGTATGCTGGCCATAAACTGAACTTTGAAGATTCACATTTCTCGAGGTGTCGAACTTAAGATTCAAATTTCTCCCGGTGTCGAACCTAAGACTAAGTCCAGATTTTTTTTCTTGTATAACACTACTTATATTCAATTTTTGAAAAAACCTTTTATAAGTCAAATTTCTCGCTGTTTCGAACTACAATCAAGGCCCGATTGTTAGGAAAACTTTGAAATTTTATATAGACAACTAACAATAAATCAAAGTAAATCAAATACCTCTACGAGAACATTGGAACTTTAACACCTAAACATGCAAATTGCAGTGCACATGTACTTCAAACATATTTTTAAAATTACATTAAATGCAATAGTTACAGATTTCAAATTTAATATTTTGCCTTGTGTTCTGTCATCCATCTTATGCAAATTTCAAAGATGTTCGAAGTTCAACATTTGTGAGTTGAAGTCTCCATATACCAATTTTTCCCAATGGTCCCGCAAA
The DNA here is from genome assembly GCF_002113885.1 of Mizuhopecten yessoensis. Lineage (NCBI taxonomy): Eukaryota > Metazoa > Mollusca > Bivalvia > Pectinida > Pectinidae > Mizuhopecten > Mizuhopecten yessoensis. The sequence continues at coordinate 650,534 of NW_018480072.1, read as the reverse complement.
GTGTAAAACATTGCAGTTTGACTGTACATGGTGTTTTGAGTACATATTTAGTTTGTTTGGAGTAAATCATTTTGTGGTATTTTTGGAGTACATATATGGTTTATGTTTGGAGTACAAACTGTAAATATATGGTTTATGTTTGGAGAACAAACTGTAAATAATGAAATGAGTACACCTGCTCTAACAGGAGTGCCACCAGGGATTCTGAAAATATGACTTAAATTCTTATTGTAAACCTTTGGATGTTTCCTGTTCTGGAATTGATAGTGTCTTGAAGCTGTTCGCTTGGTTTAGTTGATTTGACAACTACTTTCACAACAGAATTAAGGTTTTCAATTTACCTCCATTGGGGGTATACAGCCTCCTAAAATAGCTTCTGATCCTCAAAATGTTTGAGGCTTGCTATATAAAGGGTAAGAATTTGTTATTTATGCCTGATTTACCCCCAACTTTTATGTCTTAGCAAAAACACACTGGAAATTGGTGATATATCAGTTCAAGCAACAGGTAATTTAAATTCATATTGAACAAAAGCAAAACTTCTAGGGAATATGATCTGCTGTCTTCTGTGATCAAAACAATATTTCAGAATGATAAGCTCCTCTGATAAAGGGGAATTATCTTGAAAGTAGGATAAAGACACTTTCATGCCTCTGCCATGATGAGAAAACTGTCAAAATATGACATTAATTGTTTAAAGGAAATTAAAATGTGTTAACTCATTCACACATTTGAACCCTTCCAATTCAAAGGTTGGAATAGTTCATTATGAAACTTCAGGGGTGAATGAGTTAATATAGGCACCCCATCATCATATACCTATGCTCAGGATACTTAGTAGGGCAAATATGGTAAAGAGAATATGAAGGATCCCGGTCCCACTGCAAGGTTACTTTTCGTATATATATAGTTACCTCCCCTTAATTTTGTTTTGCGATATACCTGTAGCACAGTTAGGGCAGCACACTTCTGATGACCAGGTAGCTCAGTAGGTTAGAGCGACAGTATAACTGATGACCAGGTAGATCAGTAGGTTAGAGCGACAGTATAACTGATGACCAGGTAGCTCAGTAGGTTAGAGCGACAGTATAACAACCTGAAATCTGAGGTTCGAATCCTGCTCTTTTTACACTCAGAACGCTGCTGTAGATTATATTTGGTTAATCTTTATTATTTTAGAATAATTTAATCTTGCTTGTAACAAGCATTTCCATTGGCTTAAAAATTTATGTTATCAGCCCATAACGTAAAAAAAAAAGTCGCCATTTGTAACGTCGCTTTTGATTGGTTGATACAGCAGCGCAATAATTTCTAAGAGAAAAGAGTCCATCAATAAAAGTGGATTTCATCAGGGATTGTGTATAGTAGATGAAATTATAAGGATTAACTTGAATATATTTTTCGCGGTTTATTTAGAGTACACTCCGTTTTTTTGTGTTATATCTCCATAACATGAAAAATATATTCAAGTTAATCCTTAAAAAAATAGTCCCACAAATAGTCCCACAAGGTATAATTTACTTTTCAGAAATGATTTATCAAAGCTACAGTCTCGCTAGAAAATTCAGTTTCCAATACGTAGTTACAGTTTTTGGCAGTGGTACGGGGATCCGAGTTCAAATAACGTGTCGGTAAACTGTATCTTTTTCTTCAGACACCCTAGGTGTATGCTAAAAAATGTATCTTGCGGAGAGGTTTACACATAATAATCATACAGGAAGCTGACTAATTGTTTTGTTAGTGAATATATATCGTAAAAGAACATGAGATGAAATATTTTCACGACATCTCGGATGTACCAGTAGTTGAGTGTGTTATTTCACAAGGGTTGTGTGGTGAAGTCATTTATGGTCATATATGCCTGTTAGATTGTATTGGGGCAGCAATAGAGGCAGGTTTATCATGCGTATTCCTGTTTTACTTACAGTTGCAGCACATAATAAATAAGAATAAATCTCCAGGGTATAATTGGAGAATGTGCCGCAGCTAAAGGTATATATATAACATATTCATGTACATGAAATACTTCTGACAATAAGTATTGTTAGATAATTTTGTAAAAAATGCTGAAAATGTTTTTACCTGTCAAAACGTAATTTACAGAACCTTGCATTAAATACATAGTATTTCTCACCTATGAAATACTTCTGAAATTATTTAGCCTTAAACTTAGCATTTTCAACCAGTAAATTTGTTAAACTATAATTCATTTTAAGATCTAATGATCTCATCTGAAAGAACAACTCGAAATATATAACTTTATGGCTCCAGGTGGAATATACACACATTTTATTAATGTTTTAATTTTGAGCATGCAGAATGTCCCCCATGGAAATTTCAATTAGCAAGTATGAGTATGTAAAATTAAGTATTACATGGCGAATTATCTCCCCTTCTACAGTCCAAATTAAGGAATCAAATTTTCATCATAAGAGATTTTTTATGGTTAATCAGAATTACAATTAGCACAAATATCTAAGAAAACACATAGTTTGGTCTAGTATACACTGATACAGGCCACACATCCACTTTTAGGAAATTCTTGTCATTTTCTCCAGTCTTTCTCCCAAACATTTTGACCTTTGAACTGCCTTTAGTGACCTTCAGTGTGCGGTTTAATGACCCAATTATTTTGTCTCTGTATCAATCTTAAAAAGCCTTAGAGGCTTGTTCAACTGGAGAGTTTAGAGATCATCTTACTAATAAGGTCTCAAGTGGGCACGTCTGCCTGGTCTGGTGGTACTAAATCTTCCTGAAGGCTGGAGTACTTTCACCTCCAGCCAAGCGAGAATAGGTATTTGTGGTTACTCCCGAGTCTTTTGTTAGCAGCGAACATTAGGGTAGATTTTACACGTTAGGTATTTGAATAAAATGTGTACTTATGCGAACAATAAATTCTTGTTCCGTAGGTATGCCCAATTTCCCACGTCACAGCCTAATCAGCCGACTTTCAGCCTGGGACTTCCAGAGTTGTTATCACACGTCAGGATCTTCCTATATTGTCATAGCAATTTGTCGACAATGATGTCTTGAACAATTTTTGAATGACATTAATTAATCGCCTCGTTTTACAAACATAGTGCATCTGGCTTACGTTACGGCTGATTTGACATGTAATGGGAATTACCCTTAGTGAAAGCTACACCATACACGTAATCTAAAATCTTATTCTTTTGGGCAATTGAATGAGAACGGTTTTAGTTTTATCAGAATTAGGATATCGGCCATCTTATAGACATATACATTGTAGGTACCTGTGGTAGGCCATGGTCTTTGTGTGGCATCACAAACCTGGACCTTGGTATTGCATTGCAGACCTCGATCTTTGTTTTGCATGGTCGGTGTTGGGTCTTTTTGTGGCATCTAGAGCCTCGGACTTTGTGTGGCATTGAATGCCTGGGTCCTTGTTTAGCACAGAGGGTCTTGGGTCTTTAAGTGGCATGACAAACCAGAGTCTTTGCCAGTTACAGCAGGCCTATAGATCTATTGTGGGATGGTTGGGTAGGTCTTTGTGTTGGATAGTGAACATAGTCTTTTTATGGGATGCTGGGCCTGTTTGGCCTGGATCTTTGGCACAGCAGGACTTGTGTGGGATGTTAGGTTTAGATCTTGAGTGGTATCAGAGGGGCCTTTAGCTTTGTCTTTGTGTGGATTGTTGGGGCTGAGTCTTTTTGTGGCATAATGAGTCTGTTGTTTGAGAAGTAAATATAGAAGTAAGTATATATATTCCGGTTTCGATTTTATAGTCACGACTTAATTTCCGTTTCGGTAAACCATGTTTTCGATTGTAATGAATTAGCAGCTCTTACGTGGCTGTTTAATGTTTATACCAACTGTCATCACATATTGATTAGCAACTAGTCCCCACTGGACAGGTTTTCTCTGATTTAATTGCTTAACAGTTCACACATCAGTGAGCAAGACACCAAGCCATGCGCCATTAAATCGGGCCTGGCAAGTAATTTAAGTGGCTGGCGTGTGATTTTAGACCTCAGTGACCAAGCTAAGGTCAATGTGAACCCATGTAGAGCTATTGTTGATTCACTAAGATTGACCAAACTTTGCTTCTTTTCGTGAGACTGATTGAATTTCGTGAGAAATGTGTATCACGCTGTGAGGAATTATTCTGAAGTAAATTTTGTGAGTCTCGTGCTCAAATGGTTTGATATTGCATGTATGATAGACAAGGATATCAAAATATAGTGTAGGGTGAACACTAAAGAGCAGGATTTCCCACTTTGGCCATCATTTAGTCACGAGCAGATGTGTCTCATATTTGCAGAATAACTAGGATTGAACCACAACCATCATCTGTGTACTGCCTTTCAATTGTTAATGCTACTTTTACCAGAAAAATCTGAAACAGTTTTGGCAAAAGAATCCAGTTAAAACATCAACTTGATGGTTAAGCACGGATCGTTAGCTCTGTGATTTTAGTTAATTTTCGTTTATGATGCAATAATTCAGTAAAGTGTATTGGAGATAAAGCTTTATGGATTCGTAGAATATGAGGAATAGAGAACATCTAATGGAGTGACGAGGAAAGAATTCCTACCACACATGAAATTGTATGGATCAGAATATCTACTGTTAGGACTAATGCTAAAATTAGGGATGAAGAAGAATTTCTTCGGTCTTGACGATTATATTATTCTATCTGAAATTTGTTGTAACAATATAGACAGAAGGTAATTGGAAGTGTATTGTAATATCAATAAATAACTGACAAAGTAAGCGTATTACAGGTTTCATTTTTAGTGCGCCCCATTTGCCTAATGATTTTGTTTCGGGAGAATCATCAACTACTGCTGTAAGAATTCAAATTTCCTATCTGTAATAGAGGAATTACCAAATTCTTCACCGACTTTTAATTAAATTGGGTTCAGAAATTGCCCAAATATTCAAATTTCGTGACAATTTGTCAAATATCGAGGAAAAAGCCATTATCATTAGAATATTACGTTTCAAGGGGATTGGGTTACAGCATCGTCGGAGAATAATTAAAGTGAGGAAGCTTTTAAGTGATGTTTGTTTGAGACATAAATTTTATGTAGAATAAACAGAAAATACTTTTCTCTGTTAAATTATTTCTCAACTTTTGTCATTCTATGTATATAATTTGCTCTGCCATGGAGACTTTTCTTAAGCTTGACTTTCAGTGTTTTTTTTTTTTTATATAAATTTCAGTTTTCTGACAGGTCAGAGCCCAAGCCAGACATCGCTTCTTAATTAAAGTTCAAAATTCATTTCATAACAATTATGAAACAAATTTTGTGAACATCTGTTAATAACTCTTGTTAGAATGGATTGGTTGTACTAGGGGGTCTTATGTGGGAAGTAGCTGCTGTATCAGGAGAAAACCTGCTGAGTCATAAGAAGTTAAAAAAAAATCTTATTATGTCGTTTATTGTGGGTAATGATAATGCAGCTTTCCTTGCAGGCTAGGTTTTGTGGTAATATGGGTTTTGATTACACAGGTGTTTTTGTGGTAATATGGGTTTTGATTACACAGGTGTTTTTGTAGTTGTGGGTTAAGATTATACAGGTGTGTTTGTAGTTATGGGTTTGGATTATACAGGTGTGCTAGTAGTTACGGGTTTGGATTATATAGGTGTGCTAGTAGTTGTGGGTTAAGATTATACAGGTGTGTTTGTAGTTGTGGGTTTTGATTACACAGGTGTGTTTGTAGTTATGGGTTAAGATTATACAGGTGTGTTTGTAGTTGTGGGTTTTGATGATACAGGTGTGTTTGTAGTTATGGGTTTAGATTATACAGGTGTGTTTGTAGTTGTGGGTTTTGATTATGAAGGTGTGTTTGTAGTTGTGGGTTTTGATTATGCAGGTGTGTTTGTAGTTGTGGGTTTTGATAATACAGGTGTGTTTGTAGTTGTGGGTTTTGATTATGCAGGTGAGTTTGTAGTTGTGGGTTTTGATTATACAGGTGTGTATACAGGTGTGTTTGTAGTTGTGGGTTTTGATTATGAAGGTGTGTTTGTAGTTGTGGGTTTTGATTATAGAGGTGTGTTTGTAGTTATGGGTTTAGATTATACAAGTGTGTTTGTAGTTATGGGTTTTGATTTTACAGGTGTGCTTGTGGTTACGGGTTTAGATTATACAGGTGTGCTAGTAGTTATGTGTTTAGATTGTACAGGTGTGTTTGTAGTTACGGGTTTGGATTATACAGGTGTGCCAGTAGTTATGGGTTTGGATTATACAGGTGTGCTAGTATAGTTACGGGTTTGGATTATACAGGTGTGCCAGTAGTTATGGGTTTGGATTATACAGGTGTGCTAGTATAGTTACGGGTTTGGATTATACAGGTGTGCCAGTAGTTATGGGTTTGGATTATACAGGTGTGCCAGTAGTTATGGGTTTGGATTATACAGGTGTGCCAGTAGTTATGGGTTTGGATTATACAGGTGTGCCAGTAGTTATGGGTTTGGATTATACAGGTGTGCTAGTAGTTACGGGTTTGGATTATACAGGTGTGCCAGTAGTTATGGGTTTGGATTATACAGGTGTGCTAGTATAGTTACGGGTTTGGATTATACAGGTGTGCTAGTAGTTACGGGTTTGGATTATATAGGTGTGCTAGTAGTTGTGGGGTAAGATTATACAGGTGTGTTTGTAGTTGTGGGTTTTGAGTATACAGGTGTGTTTGTAGTTATGGGTTTAGATTATGCAGGTGTGTTTGTAGTTGTGGGTTTTGATAATACAGGTGTGTTTGTAGTTGTGGGTTTTGATTATGAAGGTGTGTTTGTAGTTGTGGGTTTTGATTATGCAGGTGAGTTTGTAGTTGTGGGTTTTGATTATACAGGTGTGTATACAGGTGTGTTTGTAGTTGTGGGTTTTGAGTATACAGGTGTGTTTGTAGTTATGGGTTTAGATTATGCAGGTGTGTTTGTAGTTGTGGGTTTTGATGATACAGGTGTGTTTGTAGTTATGGGTTTAGATTATGCAGGTGTGTTTGTAGTTGTGGGTTTTGATTATGAAGGTGTGTTTGTAGTTGTGGGTTTTGATTATGAAGGTGTGTTTGTAGTTGTGGGTTTTGATTATAGAGGTGTGTTTGTAGTTATGGGTTTAGATTATGCAGGTGTGTTTGTAGTTGTGGGTTTTGATTATGAAGGTGTGTTTGTAGTTGTGGGTTTTGATTATGCAGGTGTGTTTGTAGTTGTAGGTTTTGATTATACAGGTGTGTTTGTAGTTATGGGTTTAGATTATACAAGTGTGTTTGTAGTTATGGGTTTTGATTATACAGGTGTGCTTGTGGTTACGGGTTTAGATTATACAGGTGTGCTAGTAGTTATGGGTTTAGATTGTACAGGTGTGTTTGTAGTTACGGGTTTGGATTATACAGGTGTGCTAGTAGTTACGGGTTTGGATTATACAGGTGTGTTTGTAGTTATGGGTTTTGATTACACAGGTGTGTTTGTAGTTATGGGTTTTGATTATACAGGTGTGTTTGTAGTTATGGGTTTAGATTATACAAGTGTGTTTGTAGTTATGGGTTTTGAATATACAGGTGTGTTTGTAGTTATGGGTTTAGATTATGCAGGTGTGTTTGTAGTTGTGGGTTTTGATTATACAGGTGTGCTAGAAGTTATGGGTTTTGATTACACAGGTGTGCTAGTAGTTACGGGTTTGGATTATATAGGTGTGCTAGTAGTTGTGGGTTTGGATTATACAGGTGTGTTTGTAGTTATGGGTTTAGATTATGCAGGTGTGTTTGTAGTTGTGGGTTTTGATTATACAGGTGTGCTAGAAGTTATGGGTTTTGATTACACAGGTGTGCTAGTAGCTATGGGTTTATATTATACAGGATGTGCTAGTAGTTATGGGTTTAGATTATACAAGTGTGTTTGTAGTTATGGGTTTTGAATATACAGGTGTGTTTGTAGTTATGGGTTTAGATTATGCAGGTGTATTTGTAGTTGTGGGTTTTGATTATACAGGTGTGTTTGTAGTTGTGGGTTTTGATTATACAGGTGTGCTAGAAGTTATGGGTTTTGATTACACAGGTGTGCTAGAAGTTACGGGTTTGGATTATATAGGTGTGCTAGTAGTTGTGGGTTTGGATTATACAGGTGTGTTTGTAGTTATGGGTTTAGATTATACAGGTGTGCTTGTACTTGTGGGTTTTGATTATGCAGGTGTGCTAGTAGTTATGGGTTTTGAGTAGTTATGGGTTTTGATTACACAGGTGTGCTAGTAGTTGTTGGTTTTGATTACACAGGTGTGCTAGAAGTTGTGGGTTTTGATTACACACGTGTGCTAGTAGTACAGGTGTGTTTGTAGTTATGGGTTTTGATTATACAGGTGTGCTAGTAGTTATGGGTTTAGATTGTACAGGTGTGTCTGTAGTTACGGGTTTGGATTATACAGGTGTGTTTGTAGTTATGGGTTTAGATTATACAAGTGTGTTTGTAGTTATGGGTTTTGATTATACAGGTGTGTTTGTAGTTATGGGTTTAGATTATGCAGGTGTATTTGTAGTTGTGGGTTTTGATTATACAGGTGTGTTTGTGGTTGTTGGTTTTGATTACACAGGTGTGCTAGTAGTTATGGGTTTAGTTTAGATTATACAGGTGTGTTTGTAGTTATGGGTTTAGATTATACAAGTGTGTTTGTAGTTATGGGTTTTGAATATACAGGTGTGTTTGTAGTTATGGGTTTAGATTATACAAGTGTGTTTGTAGTTATGGGTTTTGAATATACAGGTGTGTTTGTAGTTATGGGTTTAGATTATACAGGTGTGCTAGTAATTGTGGGTTTTGATTATGCAGGTGTGTTAGTAGTTATGGGTTTTGAGTAGTTATGGGTTTTGATTACACAGGTGTGTTTGTAGTTGTTGGTTTTGATTACACAGGTGTGCTAGAAGTTACGGGTTTGGATTATATAGGTGTGCTAGTAGTTGTGGGTTTGGATTATACAGGTGTGTTTGTAGTTATGGGTTTAGATTATACAGGTGTGCTTGTACTTGTGGGTTTTGATTATGCAGGTGTGTTAGTAGTTATGGGTTTTGAGTAGTTATGGGTTTTGATTACATAGGTGTGCTAGTAGTTATGGGTTTTGAGTAGCTATGGGTTTTGATTACACAGGTGTGCTAGTAGTAGTTATGGGTTTTGATTATACAGGTGTGTTTGTAGTTGTGGGTTTTGATTACACAGGTATGCTAGTAGTAGTTATGGGTTTTGATTACACAGGTGTGTTAGTAGTTATGGGTTTTGATTACACACGTGTGCTAGTAGTTATGGGTTTTGATTATACAGGTGTGCTAGTAGTTGTGGGTTTTGATTATACAGGTGTGCTAGTTGTAGTTATGGGTTTTGATTACACAGGTGTGCTAGTAGTAGTTATGGGTTTTGATTACACAGGTGTGCTAGTAGTTATGGGTTTTGATTATACAGGTGTGCTAGATGTTATGGGTTTTGATTACACAGGTGTGCTAGAAGTTGTGGGTTTTGATTACACACATGTGCTAGTAGTTGTGGGTTTTGATTACACAGGTGTGCTAGAAGTTGTAGGTTTTGATTAAACACATGTGCTAGTAGTTGTGGGTTTTGATTACACACGTGTGCTAGTAGTTATGGGTTTTGATTCCATAGGTGTGCTAGTAGTTATATTGGTTTTGATTACACAGGTGTGCTAGTAGTAGTTATGGGTGTTGATTACACAGGTGTGCTAGTAGTAGTTATGGGTTTTGATTACACAGGTGTGGTAGTAGTAGTTATGGGTTTTGATTACACACGTGTGCTAGTAGTTGTGTTTTGTGATATTTCAAGATTAGGCTTTGTTTATAGCAATGTTAATTTATTCTTAGCATGGGATAGATTGTTTTTTCCCCTCATTAGTTCTGAATTCTAGTTCCAGGAATTTGTGAAATTGTGTAACCTTTTTGAATGTGAAATAACAAAATTTATTCAAATTGATGAGCATAAGACAAGAGCTTTTTATATAATTTTTGCTTTTCATGCATTAAAGCAAAATGCTTAATCCCATGAGGCCTGAGAGTACTTCAACACCATTTGGAATTTCAGATTTAGAATACAGAAAGTAATCAAAATTACGTTATAGTTTCCATATTTAAAACCAATTTCAGTCCATTATGTAACACAATGGCCTGTATTGGGTTTGGTGGATTTTCTATAGATCCAGAGATAGTACGTTATTGTGGGATCGGTCTCAACCAATATCTATTTATATTGATACTACAGTAACGGAAATTACATAAGCTGGAATTTTAAGTGGCTTTACATGTAATGAGTAAAGTATGTACAGCGGAAAGTCATCTGGGGCCAGCAATCGCAGTACAAATGTATACGTTGAAATCGGAGATAAAATAATTGCTTCGTTGCATATTGATTTTAAAATCTGGCATGAAACTTGCTGTCATGTGTGTATAGTTATCTGCTCAAGGTTTCACGTCGGTTCCCACAATACGTTGATGAAGTCATTGTTCGGCTGCAATCATTTTCTGTTAAGAATACTATTATTAATCAGTTGATGGTGTAAATGATAATTTCACCAGACTATTAAATTTGCTTCCATTGATTGCTGCAGTGAATTGAAGGTTCAATATTTTAAAGTGGGCCAACTGCCTCAGTATAATAAGAATTAAAAAAACAAACATGTGGATAGTGATGTCTACTTAAGTATAATGATAATTTGCTCAAAACAAATTGAGCGCAAATTTTAAGAAATATTCGAGGTTAAAAATTACATACTTCAAATTCTCTTGTCTGGTTATCTTACTTTCATGGAAAGACAAAATTGTTTCAATCTAGGGTTGATATTTTGTAATGAGAAATTGGAGATTGAGATAATTCAGTAAACTAAACCAGGATTAATTCTCAAAAGAAAATGACTAGCCAAACAGTAACAAGAAGCTGATTTTTGTCTTGCCGCCGCCACGAAGTGGAAGCAGGACTAAGGTGTTTCTTTTCTGGCAGCGGCGGCGACGGCGACGGCGTTATTATTAAAATTTTGTATTTAGGTTAGTTTCTCTGAAAGTATAAGTGCTAGACCAACCAAACTTTGACCATAGATGCATCTTAGGTAGTACATCTCAACCCATGCATCAAATGCTGAAAGCAGCCTACCTTTCATGGTCCATTGACTTTGTTAGCATCTCCATCAACATTAAGATTTTGCGTTTAAGCTATAGTTTCTCTAAAAGCAATTTAGTGCTAGACCAACCAAACTTGAACCATAGATGCATCTTAGGTAGTACATCTCAACCCATGCATCAAATGCTGGATGTGGTCTAACTTTCATGCTGCATTGACTTTGTCAGCATCTCCATCAACATTAAGTTTTTGTGTTTAGCTTAGTTTCTCTGATATGTGCATTGCTGGTCAAAGGGGGTCATAGGCAAGACAAATCAATCCGAATGGCTTGATTCATTCTTATGGAAAAAAGGATCAATTTCCATCATTTCCATTATTGATTCCAAAAGTTTGTGATATTGCAATACTATAATGATGTCATACTGGTAACGATTTGTCACACTGTGTGATTCGATACCACTGTAGCTTAAATTGTTCCTATGGCAGCAAAGAATTCCGAATTGTATGCTGTGCTTCTTGCACCTGATGGCAGTCGAGATGATAAATACCATCAAGATTAATGCTATAGTTCCTTTTGCGTTATCATAAAATATTTCTTTAAAGATATTTTTTTACGAATGTATTTTACATAAAACACATCTTGTGATGCTTTAAATAAATTACATTGATGCAGTATTTTGTATTGTTAATGCAAAGTATCAAAATGAAATGTGAATATCTTGTCGAAGGAAGTATTCTCTTTTGAATGATCTATCTGCTATATACATTGTACAAGGAAGAATATGTCGGAGTCAAACAAACTTCTTTAACTCACTCGCCCCTGAAATTTTATGATGAACTATTCCAACCTTTGAATTGGAAGAGTCCAAAACGTGTCTTCAGGGGTGAATGAGTTAAATTGGAACTCTTCTTCATGATTATAACTTGTGTAATGGTACCCTTTGCCTTAACATATTAATTTTGGACATTCACCTCTGTAATGAACTTTTCCAACCTTTGATTTAGAAGATTTCAAATGTGTCTTCAGGGGTGAATGAGTTAATATATGAAATTAATTTATCAGATTTCCTTCTCTATATGTCTAAACCTGACAGACAGTGCAGGTTTTTATTTCCCGCATACATAGCCTGTATAATGTCTTGTAATAATGGCAAACTAAACGAGATTTTACAAAGAAGATGTATCACTGGGGTGCTGTGCGAGATTTTTTTGTCTTGGATACAAAAATAAATCTTCTTTGATCATTCCTATCATACAGGAGACGTTGTGCTATTTCTCGTAAAGCAAATCATTTGTGCCTCATGAAATCTGTTTTAATCGTTAAAGTGTCCGATGTATCTTCCTATATCCTACTGGTCACTGTAGTATCACCTACTCTACAGTATCGTCTGGATTTTGATTGGTTGAAGTTCTCTCTCAGTATTTATATCTTTATAATAATAGGTCGTTAAGCGTAACGCAAATTTCCAGTGAAGTATGATAAAACATCTCCAATACAAGCCCTTTAGGCATGGTGAAGAATAATTACCAGGGAGTGTTATGAAGCTTAGCTTCTGGTTTGTCAAGGTTATACCAGGGTTAGACAGATAACTGTGTACCGGAATTTTTCGTTGCAGTTTGGTTTTCGCTTTTTTAGCCTTCCGTAATTAATAAGGGCGAATTTATCATTACAGCGAACATTTGCAAACAACATAATTTGCATAGTAGGTAAATGTGAAGGACGAAATTAACACTGAGCAAATATGGATTTTACCAGCAAAGGGCAATAATTTCCCGTTATACAGCATTATAGAATGGTTACAGATAAAAACGAAATTATCATTTGTAGGAAATATTGAAAGTAAGGTTACAACACAGTTACGAAAGTGAAGTCGTACCACAACATTTCAGAATGGTATTTACCTGCTATTTAGGAAAGTTACGAAAGTGAAGTCATACCACAACATTTCAGAATGGTATTTACCTGCTATTTAGGAAAGTTACGAAAGTGAAGTCATACCACAACATTTCAGAATGGTATTTACCTGCTATTTAGGAAAGTTACGAAAGTGAAGTCATACCACAACATTTCAGAATGGTATTTACCTGCTATTTAGGAAAGTTACGAAAGTGAAGTCATACCACAACATTTCAGAATGGTATTTACCTGCTATTTAGGAAAGTTACGAAAGTGAAGTCATACCACAACATTTCAGAATGGTATTTACCTCCTATTTAGGAAAGTTACGAATGTGAAGTCATGTACCACAACATTTCAGAATGGTATTTACCTGCTATTTAGGAAAGTTACGAATGTGAAGTCATACCACAACATTTCAGAATGGAGTTAACCTGGATGCCTAGCTGCTGTACGTTTTATGGAGATGTTATCTTCACATTCTTAAGAATTTAAAAAAAGACAATCCAGAGGGCTCGACTACCTTAAGTAGCCATTAGTCCCTGTATCGGGAGGACAGACGTTCTGTGATGTGTAAGTGCTGCCAGCATTACTTACTCATGTGTTACAGTTACGTCATTACATAACACACCACCTCACCAGTATAAATACAGCTACATTGCATAACACAGACTGTGGGGATAGGTCCAAATCTTTTGAATTACATTTCCGTAATTGCTCTAATATGTGTCCTGACCATTAAATTGCCCGGAATCTTTTTCTTATCACCCCTGTGCCATGATCTATGGATTTACTTGAGTGATATTGTCTATTGTCGGGGCTTACCTTGTTATGAGAAGTTTCGAAGGTTTTACATTAAGTCTAATTTTCCTAAATTGTTATACACCTGGGGCATTTAATAGGGGGAATACTGTAGTTATTGAGAGTGTTATGTCGCGAGGAGGGATCTCATATGCCCCAACTAGGGTTTCAATGGGCCTATCAAGTTCACTAACTTCACAAACTCTTACTTTATAGAACAATGATACATGGGATATTAATTGAACTAGGGAAAAAACGTCGAGGTCCCCTGCTAATATAGATACATTTTCATGTTTTCTTTAGAATTAAAACAAATATTTTAAGCTCTGCAATTCAGTCCCATTGATCGGTATGTGATTTAGAAAAGCTCTCACGAATCATGTAGTTAATAACAATAGGATCAGTGCTGGAACTAAAACAGATGTTACATGTAGTGTTAATGGATACATTTTTGACTTCACAGTTAAAAACAAATTTCAATGTAGAAAACTCCTCAACTTGTCCGACGCCCAGAGCTAGTAGAATTTGCGTCTAGGCCAGTGAAATTTTTTAATATTTACAAAGAAAATATAGATCTGCTTGTGGAATTTTTCAAAACCTGCCTATAGGCTTGTGGTTTAAATATGAAGTTGACTTAACTCATTCTCCCCTGAAGTTTCATAATGAACTATTCCAACCTTTGAACTGGAAGGGTTCAAATGAGTCTTCAAGGGTGTCACACACACATTAGGAAATGTTCTTACAAGATGGTTTTGATTGCATGCAGACCATCTCATGTGCTATATTCTAAGTCAGGTAGTATAGTAATAGTAAGTAGAGCTGTCACAATATATCGGAAAACAGGTATATCGCAATACACGGGTAAATCGTATCGTACCACAATACAGAGATAAATATTGCTGTATCACAATATTTTTTTAGAAGCTAATGTATTTTATGTCTCATTCTGCTTGGTGTTTTCACATTACAAATTACTACAAATTCTAACAGATATGCCAAAAAGCATAACGCAGGCTTTATTACCATCACAAATATTCTGTTTATTGGCCTACATGGCAGGAAGTGCCTGTGAGCTCATTCAATGGCACAGCCTCTGTCCATTGTGTCATTGTAACGTTTTGCCCGCTTTCGGTGATAATAGTGGTGGGAATTAATTCAAATTTTGTAATCGATGGTTGGTTTGACAAAAATCTTAAATCTATGTGATCCATATTATATATGGTTGAGTTTGATAACATTCTAACATCAACTTATTATAAAATCCTTCATATGACAATATATCGGGATACGTATCGCAATTTATTGATTCTGTATTGTAATATATCGTGATACACTCTTGGTGTATCGTGACACCCCTATAATAGTTAGTGATTTCCTGGAACCAGAAACAAGGAGGTGACGGACGTTTACTGGAATCTTGAATCAATATAGCTGTACCCTATATATAGGTATATTTAGGGCCCCGTATCGGAGATACGGGTTCCCTATAGTAATCACTCTGTCTGTCTGTCTGTCTGTCCGTCCGTCCACAAATTTTGTTTCTGGCTGATAACTTTGGTATTTATTGACCAATGTACATGAAACTTGGTCAAGATGTTCAGTTCATAAAAATACACATTGAGGTAAAAAGTCAAGGTCAAAGGTCAAGGTCATTAGGTTCAAAGGTCAAGGTCAAATTTTACATCTTTTCACTGATGAACATTTTGTTATGACATTATGAAGCAAAGTTGATCAGAATTAAACAAGGAGTCAACTGACCAAAGTTCAAGGTCATCGGGTCAGGGGTCAAGGTCAAAATTTGTAGCTTTTCACTGGTAAACATTTCGCTATGACATTATGGAGCAAAGTTGTTTGGAATTAAACAAAGAGACACACTGAGGTAAAAAGTCAAGGTCAAAGGTCAATGTCATTAGATTGAAAGGTCAAGGTCAAATTTTGCATCTTTTCACTGATGAAAATTTTGTTATGACATGATGAAGCAAAGTTGATCAGAATTAAACGAGGAGTCAACAGACCAAAGGTCAAGGTCATTGGGTCAAAGGGCAAGGTTAAATTTTGTATCTTCTCACTGGTGAACATTTGCTATGACAATTTGAAGCAATGTAGCTCAGAATTAAACAAGGAGTCAATTGACCAAAGGTCAAGGTCACTGGGTCAAATGTCAAGGTTAAATATTGTACCTTTTCCCTGATGAACATTTTGTTATGACATGAAGCAATGTTGATCAGAACAACACAGAGTCAACTGACATTAGGTCAAGGTTACAGGGTCCAAAGGGTCAAGGTCAAGTTTTGTATTTTTCACTGATGAACATTTTGTTATGATATTATGAAGCAAAGTTGGTCGGAATTAAAGAATAAGTCAACTGACCAAAGATCAGGGTCGCTGGGTTAATGGTCAAGGTCATTTGGATCCAAAGGTCAAAGACAAAGTGGATTTCTTACTTTGACCCTGGCTCTTGATGGAGGAGGTATTTAAGGTGAAATAAAACAAATCAAAGCTAACAAATAAGTATTGCACCGGTATTTACATTTCTGTTAGCCCAGCAAATATGGAGATGGAAGGAAACAAGACTCACATCATAGTACATGTAAAATGTATATTTTGCTTCCTTGTGATTCTTTTTGAAGTCCAAATAGCAAAAGTCAAGCTCAGCTTTATGGGCAGATTACTTCTTGATGATTATGGGGGATATATTGCCACAAGACGGGGCCCTTACTGACCTGTCAGTGTTCTAGTTTTAAAGTGAAGTCAGCAACCCTACCAATGTGTGTAAAGCAGAAGAGAAACTTTTACGCTTTATTAGTCTTTGTTAATGTAGAGGAATGGTAAAAAATATAAAACATAAACTTTATTTATTTTACAACAATTATTAAACAAGTTATTTCAACTTATATTAATCACTCTAGTTGGCCTGTATGTTAGCCTACAGGGTCTTAGTGTGGGAGGTACCCGGAGAAAACCCACGTGGTCGGGCAGGTGACCCCATACCCTTTCACGTCTGATAGGGGAATCAAACCCCGGCCGCCTTGGTGAAAGGCAAGTGCACTATCCACTGCACCACCTGACCACCCTTAAGGAATGGTACACGAGACCAGGAAATATCAGAATAGAGAAAATTTAATGCATTATTAGACTTGAATTACATGGAGGAATGGTATAAATTGCAACTGGGAAATATCTGAAATTGTTCGAATTACATGGAGGAATGGTATAAATTGCAACTGGGAAATATCTGAAATTGTTCAAGTTTTTGAATTGACACATGCAGCTAATGGTATTGGATGGTAAATGATGAGGTTGGATTGTTGAATTGACAATGCTACTCTGTACTTTATTTGATCTTGTTAAGTCGGTTTCTTGGCAGGGTTTACGATGCACATCTGAAGAAGTTTCGAAAACGCAATACGACTTTATCATTAACGGAAAACCAATGTTTCAACAACAATAAAAATATCTGGAAAATAATTCAATTTTACAAATTTTCTAAAAGTACAATTTCAATCTGAAAGATATTGTCAAGGTTTCCCGAGTATTTAACATTTCCAATTATGAAAAATGTCTCTAGAAACGGATCGCATTCATGTGTGATGGAATTTTCCGGTAAACGACTGTTACGCAACTTGATGTCAAAAATACGCAACTTGTATCAGGCTGTAGGAGGGATGATTAAAAAGTTAAGCTGCTGAGGGAAAGTGTTTCTATTTCCGATCAATTGCAAACATTATGTTTGATTATATTATTTACTTTGTTAATGATTTCTTTGCTGTTGTGTGTGGGCGACATTATTCCTCACACTTTATCACACGCCTGACAAACTCAATTGATTTGAAATGCTGCATAACTTGTAACTCCGCGGCAGAACGTTTGTGGAGTTAAAGTCACCAGAGAGTGTTCAAGGTTGATAAATGTTTGGATTGATTGATGCTCTGAAGATTCCTGATTGCTTTGTGAACAGACGATTTTAGGATAGGAAAGGGTTATACGATAAGTAATACACGAAACGAAATTAATAGTAATGAATATAATAATTAATATTCAAAGTGTTAATATAAAAAGAAATATTGCTTTGTGAACAGACGATTTTAGGATAGGAAAGGGTTATACGATAAGTAATACACGAAACGAAATTAACAGTAATTAATATAATAATTAATATTCAAAGTGTTAATATAAATAGAAATATTGCTTTGAGAACAGACGATTTTCGGATAGGAAAGGGTTATACGATAAGTAATACACGAAACGAAATTAACGGTAATTAATATAATAATTATATTAACATTCAAAGTGTTAAAATAAATAGAAATTTTGTTATACTAATGAACATTACTGTTTGCAGTGATGTTTTGTTAAATATTTCAGAGAAGAATGTTTTTGTTTCTTTGGGAAATTGATGTCTAAATTTATCTTAGTATGTGGGTGATTCTTTTTTTTTCTGTATGAAATTGGAAAGGATGATTTGTTTCTATGTGAAAGCGACTTTATTTGTTCTGTGTGGGAAATTTGTTTGCCATCATCAGTAATATTTTGTTCTGTGCGAGAAATTTGTTTGCCATCATCAGTAATATTTTGTTCTGTGTGGGAAATTTGTTTGCCATCATCAGTGTTGTTTTGTTCTGTGAACGAAATTTGTTTGCCCTCATCAGTAATATTTTGTTCTGTGTGGTTAAGTGTTTGCCATCATCAGTGATGTTTTGTTCTGTGTGAGAAATTTGTTTGCCATAATCAGTGTTGTTTTGTTCTGTGAAGGAAATTTGTCTGCCCTCATCAGTAATATTTTGTTCTGTGTGGGAAATTTGTTTGCCATCATCAGTGATGTTTTGTTCTGTGTGGGAAATTTGTTTGCCATCATCAGTGTTGTTTTGTTCTGTGAAGGAAATTTGTTTGCCCTCATCAGTAATATTTTGTTCTGTGTGGGAAATTTGTTTGCCCTCATAAGTGATATTTTGTGTTGGGGAAAATATGAACCATTATCAATACTGTTTTATTCTGTATGGGAAACCTGTGTACCATTATCAACAATCCCTTGTTCTGTGCGGGAAATACACTGACCATTATCAATGACGCCTGTTTGTCGTTTGCTTGGATGTATTGTATGACAGGAAATTGAAAATGAAAAAAAAAAACCCACTGCAAATGATTTTTCTTAAAGTACAACATAGGACCATGCAGTGTGCTGATTAATTGAATTTGGAAAGGAATGAATTTTAATAAAAGTAGATACCAATCGCCTATTTGTTTCTGATTAATTTTTAACTGCCATTGATGGAATTTGGCTGTATACAGGGAGAATATAATAAAACTCTCTACATCATAACAAGTAATGGCTGCCGGTCTGACTACAAGTACATGATCTTTGTATAAAGATTCTCTTGAGAGAAATTGATGCAGAAAATGAAAGATGTCAGCGTTTCATCAGGTGAAGATTAAAAATGAATTAGCTTCATATAAAATCATATAGAATATAAAAGTTTTGGCTAGGTGGTTGCATTCAGTTTTGAAATTTCCGAAATGAGGACAATGAGATTTAAAAACTGTCTTGTCTTTCCTGATTTTTTCCTTGTGTAGAATTAGATATATCAACATTCGTGAGACACAGAACAGACTGAATACAAAACTAATGCAATATAATGAGAGCCCAAAAGCAGGCTTAATGTTTGGTTCCGTAGAACTAAAAATGATGATAATCCCTATCCATGCCCATTTTTTCTACCAGCTACTAGTGATGGCAGATACTATCTTACTTAGAGGTCAGAAGTGAAGTGGACATTTTCGCAGTGTGAAAATGCTTGTTTTTCCACGTTGAGTAAATCAGAGCGAAAATACCCTCGTGGGAGTATGCATATTCATAGATTATATAAGTACCAACTGACAAGTAAACAAAACGGTGAGCATATACAAATTCAGAATCGCCTGTTATCTACTTCGTTTGGTCTTCATTTCAAATTGAATTTTGAATTATTCTTCCAAATCTCCCTTCAGTTTGTGTGTTACCATGTTTATCCCACCTAATTTCAAATTTGTTTAACCAATCTTGCACTTGTCACACATAAGAGTACACAAGCCATTCTTGAATATCAATAATATATATCAAAATAAATACAGGGTCTCATTTGTATTGTGGGATGTTATTTTCCTCTTGCGCACATTGATTGGATTGAGTTTTAGCGGCCCTGCAGTTTTGAGATTGATTTGCTATTTACTGACTGTGAGTTTTTGTTTGGAATTATTGAGTCTCCGGGGAACTCGCCAATATATCGGTCTGCTGGATGTGTACTGAAACAAACAACGAATGCACTCTCACCATGTGGTGTAGATGTCACGTACAGATGACAAAGGATCTGTGTCGTTAAGACTAGGAGTTCTCCCAATCTCCTTTATATGAGAATACTATGATAAAAGGTATCCTTGCATGTCTTATTTCAAATAAAAGGAAGGTTACTGAAGAAGGGATGGGGTGGGGGACAAAACAAAAACAATAGAAGTACTAGTTGAAGAAGAAAATCAAGAAGTAATAAAAGAAGAAAATAAGAAAAAATAGGATTGAAAGAGGAAGAATAAAAAGGAACGAAAAAGAGGAAGAATAAAGAAGAGGAAGAAGGAAAAAAGAAGAAAAAAGCAGATAATCAGATAAAAATAAAGGAAGAATATAAGAAAAAACAAAAGATAAATAAAACCAATGTGTCCCAGGTAAAATTTGTCATTTTGCTAATTGGCAAATACTTTCAAAGTAGGGGTGAATTGGTGAAAACCGGGATGTGCTATCCACTAGTACTGAGCCATCTGACTACTCATTATTTTGATTCCTGTTCATAAGTACTGAGTGTTAGGGGTTGATGCCTGTATGTCCCTCTAAAATCTTGCTAATGTTTGCTGCTTTATACTAAAATATCTGAATTGTGCTTATTATTTTGATTCCTGTTCATAAGTACTGAGTGTAAGGGTTTGATGCCTGTCCTTCTAAAATCTTACTTACATTTGCGGCTTCATACTAACATTTTCTGAATTGTGTTAATTATTTTCTTTATTTTGTGTAATTTCAGGTCCCCTCTATTGTACGATCAGCCAAACAGCCAGACATCTTACAGTTACGTCAGCAGACACAGTTCCTGTGGGAAACCTACTTCTCTTCTGTAGAGAAAATTGTATCAACAACACTGGAGGTAAGTATCAAGCAACAATTCTAGCCAGAGTTATGTCCCTTAGCTCAAAAAATATATCCCGACAGTTTCCTTTCAGTTCTTGCATAGACACTACTTTATTCACTTTATCAGTCATAAGGTTGTTGTTTCCATGGAATTTGTTTGAAAACTCTATACATTTTTTTTTTAAAGTTATGCCCCTTTTCATGAAAATATGAAATTACTTCTTCTGAAATCCAACACTAATTATACCCCCGCAACGAAGTTAGGGGGGGGGGGGGGGTTACTGGAATCACCCTGTCTGTCTGTCTGTCGTCCGCAGTAACTTGTCCAGAAAACTCCTCCTTAATTAAAAGGTGGATTTCATTGAAACTTTTCATGAATGATCAGTATCTTATGTAGTTGTGCACCGGCATTTTAATTTGGGATTTCAACCCTTTTTGTTGGAGTTATGCCCCTTTATGAAAAATACTTGTACGCGAAACTCCTCCTTAACATACAGGTGGATTTCAGTGAAACTTTGCATGAATGATCTGTATCGTATGTAGTTGTGCATTGGCATTTTTCATTTTTGTGATGGTGGTATACCCTTTTAACGTGCGAAATACTTGTTACTGGTGGGAGACTATGTATTGCTTTGCAATGCTTTGCCTTAGAAAGCCTTTAACTTACAGTTCTCGTTTATATAGCAGCGAGGGTATTAGTTAGCCTTTGGCTTACAGTTCTAGTTTTAATGAAACTTTTTATGCTACATCAGTACTCAGGGTATCTGCTGATGGTTTGCTGTTTTTTTACTTGCAGAGCCATTTAAAATTATTTTGAGATTCATCACATCATTTGAATCATACTTTGCATACTTGATGCTAAGTTGTTTTTGGATTAATATTATTGTAGATTTTCAAGGAGGAACACATGGATGAGTGGGGTGTTCAAGTTTGCTTTTTGTCTTACTGTTCTACTTTGCACTGTAAACAAAAGATGGGTACACATACATATACATGTGCTGCGATATTTTAAGTTAAAGATAAAGATCTTGACATTGTCCCTTAAGAAGACACTCCTTTATCCCTTTGTGAAGGTTGCCATTGTCCTCTGCAGGAATGTGTTATTTTGTTCTCTAGAGACCTGTACAGAAAGATTTGTCCTAACACAACCTCCCATTGTGTGGGCTGGAGGTGCTCCGAACTTTAAGTCTGATGCTGTCCTGGCCGTCAGACTAAGGAGCTGCTGCATGGTAGTAGCTGGGATAGATGGCTATCAGTTTGTCGGTCCATGGTCTGCAGTTATTGCGATTTCCGATATGCCCAGTGGGAAAGATTAGCCAGTAATATCCCTGAAACTGACAAGAGTTGTATGCGCTGAGTATGTGATTTCTACTCTAAAACTCACATTGGAAAAGAACAAATATTCACCACTGGGTATGGTATTGGATGAAAAGTATTGAAAAATGGGCTGCAAAATTGATACACAGACTTATTATATTCCTTTTCTATTGATTTGATTCAGCTTTGTGATACTGTATAATGGGAAACTTTTGCCAAGTCAAATATTCACCCTCCACCAGTAAAATCCATATTCGCCCAGTGTTAATTTGCGCTTCACAAGTAATAACTTTACGCAGTATGTGATGTACTTTTATACACTGTCATGATAAAATCGGTCCAGTACAGAGGGCGAAAAATGTAAAAGTTAAACTGTGGCGAAAGTTACCTGGTATACAGTATTAAATCACAATTCTAACATTTCCACATCTTCGTTTGCTTTATCTGTGTACACTGCACTGTTAGGGAGGAAATCTTGGATATCGTAGAGTGCAGACCTGTAAGTGATGTCACTGTTGACTTTTTCATATGAAGGCCCTGTGAGTGACACAACTCCGCAGGTTAAATGAGGTATTTGTTTTCAATGGTTCCTCTGTGGATCAAACCAAGAACCTATGGCGTACTACTCCACAGAATGAGCTGGAGACAAATTCTCCCGAGCCAAGTCGGTGGAAAGTGGCTGCTTTTTTACCGGGGTGACATTAATTTGACAAGTTATCAAGTTAATGATATACACAACTCAAAGGGTTATTGTGATACATAACTCAAAGGGTTATTGTGCTATACAACTCGAAGGGTTATTGTGATACACAGCTCAAAGGGTATTGTGATACACAACTCGAAGGGTTATTGTGATACAACTCAAAGGGTAAATGTGATGCACAACTCAAAGGGTTATTATGATACAGAACTCAAAGGGTTATTGTGATACACAACTTAAATGGTTATTGTGATACAGAACTTAAATGGTCATTGTGATACACAACTCAAAGGGTTATTTTGATACAGAACTCAAAGGGTTATTGTGATACACAACTTAAATGATTATTCTGATACAGAACTCCAAGGGTTATTGTGATACACAATTCAAAGGGTTATTGTGATACAGAACTCAAAGGGTTATTGTGATACACAACTTAAATGGCTATGGTGATACAGAACTTTAATGGTCATTGTGATACACAACTCAAAGGGTATTTTGATACAGAACTCAAATGGTTATTGTGATACACAACTTAAATGGTTATTGTGAAACAGAACTTAAATGGTCATTGTGATACACAACTCAAAGGGTATTTTGATACAGAACTCAAAGGGTTATTTTGATACACAACTGAAATGGTTATTGTGATACACAACTTAAATGGTTATGGTGATACAGAACTTTAATGGTCATTGTGCTACACAACTCAAAGGGCTATTGTGATACAGAACCCAAAGGGTTATTGTGATACACAACTTAAATGGTTATTTTGATACAGAACTCAAAGGGTTATTTTGATACAGAACTCAAAGGGTTATTTTGATACACAACTTAAATGGTTATTGTGATACAGACCTCCAAGGGTTTTTGTGATACACAATTCAACGGGTTATTGTGATACACAACTTAAATGGTTATTTTGATACAGAACTCAAAGGGTTATTTTGATACACAACTTAAATGGTTATTGTGATACAGACCTCCAAGGGTTTTTGTGATACACAATTCAACGGGTTATTGTGATACACAACTTAAATGGTTATTGTGATACGCAACTCAAATGGTTATTGTGATACACAACTCAAATGGTTATTGTGATACACAACTCAAAGGGTTATTGTGATACACAATTCAAAGGGTTATTGTGATACACAACTTTAATGGTTATGGTGATACAGAACTTTAATGGTCATTGTGATACACAGCTCAAAGGGCTATTGTGATACAGAACTCAAAGGGTTATTTTGATACACAACTTAAATGGTTATTGTGATACAGAACTTAAATGGTCATTGTGATACACAACTCAAAGGGTATTTTGATACAGAACTCAAAGGGTTATTTTGATACAGAACTAAAAGGGTTATTGTGATACACAACTTAAATGGTCATTGTGATACACAACTCAAAGGGCTGTTGTGATACAGAACTCAAAGGGTTATTGTGATAGACATCTTAAATGGTTATTGTGATACACAACTTAAATGGTTATGGTTATACAGAACTTTAATGGTCATTGTGATACACAACTCAAAGGGCTGTTGTGATACAGAACTCAAAGGGTTATTGTGATAGACATCTTAAATGGTTATTGTGATACACAACTTAAATGGTCATTGGGATACACAACTCAAAGGGTTATTGTGATACACAATTCAAAGGGTTATTGTGATACACAACTCAAAGGGTTATTTTGTTACAGAACTCAAAGGGTTATTGTGATACACAACTTTAATGGTTATGGTGATACAGAACTTTAATGGTCATTGTGATACACAACTCAAAGGGTTATTGTGATACACAACTCAAAGGGTTATTGTGATACACAACTTAAATGGTTATTGTGATACAGAACTCAAAGGGTTATTTTGATACAGAACTCAAAGGGTTATTTTGATACACAACTCAAAGGGGTATTGTGATACAGAACTCAAAGGGTTATTTTGATACACAACTTAAATGGTTATTGTGATACACAACTTAAATGGTCATTGTGATACACAACTCAAAGGGTTATTGTGATACAGAACTCAAAGGGTTATTGTGATACACAACTTAAATGGTTATTGTGATACACAACTCAAAGGGTTATTGTGATACACAACTTAAATGGTTATTGTGATACAGAACTCAAAGGGTTATTTTGATACAGAACTCAAAGGGTTATTTTGATACACAACTCAAAGGGGTATTGTGATACAGAACTCAAAGGGTTATTTTGATACACAACTTAAATGGTTATTGTGATACAGAACTCAAAGGGTTATTGTGATACACAACTCCAAGGGTTATTGTGATACACAACTCAAATGGTTATTGTGATACACAACTCAAAGGGTTATTGTGATACACAACTTAAATGGTTATTGTGATACAGAACTCAAAGGGTTATTTTGATACAGAACTCAAAGGGTTATTTTGATACACAACTCAAAGGGGTATTGTGATACAGAACTCAAAGGGTTATTTTGATACACAACTTAAATGGTTATTGTGATACAGAACTCAAAGGGTTATTGTGATACACAACTCCAAGGGTTATTGTGATACACAACTCAAATGGTTATTGTGATACACAACTCAAAGGGTTATTGTGATACACAACTTAAATGGTTATTGTGATACAGAACTCAAAGGGTTATTTTGATACAGAACTCAAAGGGTTATTTTGATACACAACTCAAAGGGGTATTGTGATACAGGACTCAAAGGGTTATTTTGATACACAACTTAAATGGTTATTGTGATACAGAACTCAAAGGGTTATTGTGAGGGTTATTGTGATACACAACTCAAAGGGTTGATGTGGTAAAGTTAATGTTACACACAACTTCAGGAGATCATATGACCTGTAAATCCAATGGTTTATGGTTTAATTGGATTTACCATCCTATTAACAGCTTACATCCTTTAAGGATGTGTCCAAAATTTGTGTGATACAAAGTTCCAAAACGTGAAAACACAAATCAAAGGGTTGATATATGAAACATGAAAGCAATGGCCTAATGTTTTATACAGCTCCAAGTGTTAACATG
The DNA here is from genome assembly GCF_002113885.1 of Mizuhopecten yessoensis. Lineage (NCBI taxonomy): Eukaryota > Metazoa > Mollusca > Bivalvia > Pectinida > Pectinidae > Mizuhopecten > Mizuhopecten yessoensis. The sequence goes on along the minus strand of NW_018480072.1, from coordinate 624,565 downwards.
ACCTTCAAATCTAAGTGTTTGTTCATATTGTATGAGTGGGAAAAAAGATATTTTTGTGCAAGTCTTTGAGGACATTTTATTCATTATAATGTGCATAGATATCAAGCGTGTGATTATATGTGTTTTTCCTTATCAATGAACTGCCAGCTGACATGGTGTCCTGATATTTGTACAGGCCTCTACTGTAAATCTATCAATGGCCGCCTGTTTGTGTAACGGTATGGGATAACAACGATCTTAAGCCTGCCTGGCCATGTCATCAGTCTTTATTTATTTACATATAGCACCATTCAGATGTTTTTTCCTTGCCAGCATAGATAAGGCTTTACAGAATTTGTCGTAAGGTTTACTTAGCTGGGTATATTTAAATCAAGATTTTCACAATTAGGTCATACATGTCACATTCTTATAGGTGTCACTTCTTTGCTGTAATCCTTGTAGATTTGTGTTTTTGATAAACATCAGACACACTTGAATCATCATATGTGCCTTGACATTTAACCCATTCACCCCTGAAGACACATTTGAACCCTTCCAATTCAAAGGTTGGAATAGTTCATTATGAAGTTTCAGGGGGGAATGCGTTAAAACCGTTGAGTATTACAGGCCTATTTGGCCTCTTTTTTTTTTGTTTTGAACTTTTCAATATGTATATGAAAAGATATATTGACCAGTAGTTCTCAGAATTCACTGATTTGAATAAAATTTGTTTTTAGATCCTGAAGGACCGTGTGAGCCCCCAACCCCGATCTCCATTGTTGTGGAATAACTTCCCGGGTGCACTTGCGTTACTGTCGGAGTATTCGGATACCCTCCACCAGTACCCGTTCTTCTACGGTCCCTTGGCCCATAAACCAGGCAACCAGTTCACAGCTGTCATTTATGCAACCTCCCGCGTCCATCTGTCATCCAGCCCGCTGTTTCGGCTTATCAGGACCATCGCTAAGTCATCCAATGTGCAAAAGGTGAAGGATTGTAGCATTCTGAACTCTGACCTTTCATTCTTCATTTCCTATACCAACATAAGCATATTGGACTCTTATGTAACAGATTACAGGAGAATTGTGCTTGATCGATGATAAAATATGTGCATTCTATTTCAATCTGAATAATGTAAAAGTAATAAGTATGCCCTGACAGTATAGATAATGATGTATCCCCAAAATAGGGAGAAGGACGATTCTTTTTCTTTTTTTCTTATTTCAACACGTCGCCTTTGACACATTGTAGTGTTGGAACTTTTTTAATTTCATGACGTCATGTCAGTGCTGTCCCAGGGTGACATCATGTCAGTGCTGTCCCAGGGTGATGTCATGCATTTGAAAAGGGGTATAAGATAAAAAATAGTTGACACACATTTCTTGACACACATTTCTTATTCTAGACAATTCCATCATATATGCATACAAAGAAAAAGATGTATTTTCTGCATCCACATTCTAAACAATGAATTATTTCTTTACAGATGATTGTGCTGTGGCACTGTGACGCTCCACCACCACAGACGAACAGGTGGCCCGGGGATCTCGGACACATCTCCGTCATTGTTAAGACCAGAAATATTACGGTAACTTCAAATAAGTCATGTGGGTTCTCGCCAAGTAATTGTCAGACAGTTCATGCTAAAGTGCTTACATTTTGAGATTAGTTGTACATGTATTCGTTTATAAATGTATTAGAATTAATAAAAGTTCTATCATTAAATTCTAAAAAAGCCCCCATATAATTATACATCTGTACAAAATTAACATTCATGCAGCAAACTATGAAATATAATTGTGAAATTCATCTGTCTGTTAATTATTAAAGTCCTATAGCAGGCGAGCTTTTAACTCATTCACCCCTTAAATTTCATAATGAACTATTCCAACCTTTGAATTGGAAGAGTCCAAATGTGTCTTCAGGGGTGAATGAGTTAAGGCCCCTTGGTGTTTTGTTACATACTTGTTTGGATGGGACGTATAATGGTATGGCATTATACAGCTGTCTGCACGTAAATAGTACTTTTTATTTAAAGCATAATTATTCAATTTCACGCTTTACCAATCACACCATTTCCGATAGACATCAGGCACACCTGAATCATGACAGGTTCTCGGACAACTTTAAAAAGAATATATCTGTCTGTCCCTGCACTACTTTACGACTGTGACAGTGAAAAAATACCCTACATAACAGATAACTATGGAATGGTATTTCAGCTGAATGACGCTTGCTTAAATGGTTAAAATCTAAATACTTTAAACATCAAGATTAATTTATAATTATGATGAAAGGAAGGTATTACCCCACCCTTTTTCTTTCCCATATGAAGGACGCAAACTGAGATAAAAAAAACGCGGACACATTATTGCGATTTATTGTGATATTTGATACATGTATGAACTATTTGAACCGTCCAAAAAGATCATTCCTTCCAAAAGTCGTAGATTCTTTAGACCTGGCTACTGTAATAGAGTTAGATATTTGGAATATGTTTGCCTTCAAAATGCCTTACATATTTCAGTATTTTGAGCATGACAAAAATTCACCTCAAAACGCCCCTATCCGTTTGTCACATGGTTTTGGTGATGGTATCATTTGATTCTTTTCGATGAGATGTTTGGAATTCCATCTTCAAATAACAGTGTGCAGGGCTTTATATCAATCTCTCAAATGACGTAATCACGGATCAGTCATTACAGATTGATTGAATTTACACGAAACACACTCACTTGATATTTAAATTTATTAGAATGTTGACTAATGGATAAACTCATCCAAGTTGACTTATGAATATTCAACGATATTTACGGGTTCTGCTATTTATCATAGGTAATGAATATTTAACGATTTTTACGGGTTCTGCTATTTATCATAGGTAATGAATATTTAGTGATTTTACATGTTCTGCTCTTTATCATAGGTAATGAATATTCAACGATTTTTACGGGTTCTGCTCTTTCAAGAATATTTATGGGTTCTGCTCTTTATCATGGGTAATGAATATTCAACGATTTTTACGGGTTCTGCTTTTCATCATAAGCAATGAATATTTTACCAATTCAACAAATTTAATCATTCTTACTGATGCAGCTAATTATCTCATATGAGCTCATAAACAATGGAAGTTACCTAAAATAAATTAGCTTTCAACTTTGACAGATATTGATATTTTGACGCTTGAAATATGTATTTCAACATACTGAATGTATATTTCTTACCTGCACTTTCCAGTCAATCAGTAACCGTTTTCATCCATATCCTGAAATAACAACTGATGCTGTGTTTGGCTTTGATGAAGATAGCCTTTTGACCACGGACGAGGTAAGTGTAAGAAAGTGATCAGTCGAATATCGAAGAATTCCTTTATCTTTACATGTGACATTAAAGGTGCTGTTACATACATAATAGAATAACAACAAAAACTGTTAACAGAACCTTAACAGATATTTAAAGAAGGTGGTGAGCCAAAACATGTAAACTGGATTAAATTTAAAATGACTCCCTTTTTGGTAATCTGGTAATTTTTTCCTTGAGTTTCGATTACGCTTACGGCCCGACTATTGAATTCCATTTAGGTTACATCAACTGTGGTTAGCAGAACTTTACTGAAAATCCACTAGCGGACTTTGGCTCCTTTTCCCTTGTATTTGCTAAAAAAATCAGCAGATGAATTTCGAAGATGAAACAAAAGAAAAAGTAATTATATGTATTTGATATTTTGCAGATTGACTTCGCATTTAGTGTGTGGAAGGAGTTCCCGGAGCGAATTGTTGGCTACCCAGCGCGTGGTCATTACTGGGACAGCGCACAGAACCGCTGGAGTTACTCATCAAAGTGGACTAATGAATATTCAATGATTCTTACTGGTGCTGCTATTTATCATAGGTAATGAATATTCAACAATTCAACAAATTCAATCATTCTTACTGGTGCTGCTATTTACCATATTAAATGAATATTCATTAATTCTTACTGGTGCTGCTATTTATCATACGTGATGAATATTCAATGTTTCTTACTTACGTGCTTCAATGATTCTTACTGGTGCTGCTATTTATCACATTAATGAATATTCAACGATTCAACTAATTGATTCATTCTAACTGGTGCTGCTTTTAACCATATTAAATGAATATTCATTAATTCTTACTGGTGCTGCTATTTATCATACATGATGAATATTCAATGATTCTTACTGGTGCTTCAATGATTCTTACTGGTGCTGCTATTTATCATAAGTAATGAATATTCAACGATTCAACTAATTGATTCATTCTAACTCGTGCTGCTATTAATCATATGTAATTAATATTCATTGATTCTTACTGATGTGGCTATTCAAGATATTTTGTTGGTATATTTTATCTTTCTTTTGTTTCAGGTATTATAATTTTTTGTACACAAATTTTTTAAGTAGTGCTTTTACGGATATTGTGGACCAATCACAAAACTGTGAGGATATTCTCCTCAACTTCCTAGTCAGTCATGTGACCAAACTTCCACCAATCAAAGTGACCCATCGGAAGGTCTACAAAGAGTCGATGCTGGCCAGTAGTTCTAAATCTTCATCTTGGCTTCAGATGGACCACTTCACACAGCGCAAGTTCTGTGTAGATAACTTTGTGAAGTTATTCGGATACATGCCGCTGTTGAGGTCCAAGGCACGAATGGACCCCCTGTTGTTCAAGGATCCCGTGTCAAACTTACGTAAAAAATACCGACAAATTGAAGTTGTATGATAAACCTTTGTTAGGCTGAGACCGGAGATACTTACTGATATCAAAAGATGAAAATTTTAATTCTATTTTTGAATAACACGAAAGTTTCCTAGTTCAAACAAACTTTATCTTCAATGCCTTTGAACTTTAATTTGAAGCTCGCTCTTTAAGTTAAAAGGCATAAAAACCTTCTCTCATTTCTCTACAATACACTCTGGTGTTGTATCTGATTACACTACATCATGGTCTAGGTTTGATGACCTTTCATTCATTATCCAGATATATATAGATATGTATGTTTAAATACTTGGTAAATCATCAACAAGACAAAGACAAATACAGTTTATCATATCTAATGTTCTCAAGCTTTGTGACCATCTTTAGGGGCCTAGGGTGGTGGCTGAGTTGTTAAGGCGTCTGACCATTTATGATCACAAGCCCTCCAGCACTGAGTCATTGTGTAAAGGCCTACGTGGGGCAGTCGTCCGGTAATGGCCGCAGGTCGGTGTTTTTTCTCCAGGTACTCTGGGAGGGCTATCGTCTTCCACCAAAACCTGGCATGTCCTTAATGACCATAGCTTTAAATCGGACATAAGACACAAACAAACGGAAGCCGTCTTTAGGCCATTACTTGCCTAGTTTACAGCATTATGATGTAATATAATCAATAATGTAAGGGGAGATAATGACATTATCCAAATTCTAGGCTTAACCCTTTCACCACTGAAGACCATAATGGACTCATCCAGATCAATGCATGGTAGGGTTTACTGAAGTTACATAGGGGTGAAAGGGTTAACAACATTGAATTTTTATCCATTAAGCCTCAGTTTGAACAAACATGTCCTCTTTGAAATAGTCTTTTTATGATATTTGAATCGTTTATTTCGTGGAAGGGATAAACCTTGAATAATCCCTTGCCATGGGTATACTGCATAGAATCAAAAACTGAACATTAAGTAAAGTTTATTGATTGGCCTGAGTGAAAGGTTACCAGAACTTGACCCCACATGTAGTGTTATAAGATCTGGAGTGTCTTTTTAGATATAGTTTTGATGTTTGAGATACATTAGAGTGGCTACCTCTAGTCTCTGCCTAATCTCACCTTACATGACCTAACCAATTTGCATATGTGATGTATCCTAAGCTATTGCAGGTGTTTTAATTAAAATGAACTTTCATGAATATATATGTGTATACAATTGCTTATATATGTGATACTGTACGGCCTTGTGGAGCGATGTTGACCTGTATATGCCACCAAGCGACATTGAAGAGTGAGTGGCTAGCTACCCATATACTTGTATGTGATATTGTACAGCCTTCTGGAGTGTGTGACTGTGGCTAGCTAGACTTGTATAACTGTGTGTGATACTGTGTGACGTTAAGGAGTGTGTGGTTAGCTGATACTGTGTGATGTTAAGGAGCGTTTGGTTAGCTAATACTGTGTGATGTTAAGGAGCGTTTGGTTAGCTAATACTGTGTGATGTTAAGGAGCGTTTGGTTAGCTAATACTGTGTGATGTTAAGGAGGGTGTGGTTAGCTGATACTGTGAGACATTAAGGAGTGTGTGGTTAGCTGATAGTGTGACGTTAAGGATTGTGTGGTTAGCTGATACTGTGTGATGTTAAGGAGTGTGTGGTTAGCTGATACTGTGTGATGTTAAGGAGTGTGTGGTTAGCTGATACTGTGTGACATTAAGGAGTGTGTGGTTAGCTGATACAGTGTGACATTAAGGAGTGTGTGGTTAGCTGATACTGTGTAACGTTAAGGAGTGTGTGGTTAGCTGATACTGTGTGATGTTAAGGAGTGTGTGGTTAGCTGATACTGTGAGACATTAAGGAGTGTGTGGTTAGCTGATACTGTGTGCCTGCACTGACCACCTGACCCCTGGTCCCAGGCTCTGGAGGTAATCACATCAATTTGGTTTCCGTGGTGAACTAACCATACAGTCTCACAGATCTGTGGAGGGTGTATCTGTAGCCATGATTCCTTTGTCTGTCGCCTGATGAAGTGTCTGTCACAGTGTTAATTCTGACTGAGACCTATTATCAACCAATAGCGTTTGTCAGCCATGCCCCTCTCAAGATGCTCACACGATAATCCATCTGGCCTCCTTACATGTGATTATCCAACACCTTATCGTATACCGACCTGACCCCATTCTGTAATGATGATACCCAACACCTCATCAATAACCCACTGTTGTCTGTAATGACAATACCCTACTTCTGAATGAAAACCCACCTGGCTTATACCCTGTTCCTTATGATGATAACCCATACCTCATCAATAACCCAAGTGACCCCAGTCCATATGTGATGTCCCACACCTTGTCAATAATCCACCTGACCCCAGTCCATATGACATTGCCCCACACCTCATCAACAACCCACCTGACCCCAGTCCATATGACGTTGCCCCACACCTCATCAATAACCCACCTGACCCCTGTCAGTATGATGATGCCCCACACCTTGTCAATAACCTACCTAACCCCATTTCTAATGATGATGCCAAACACCTCAATAGCCCAGCTAACCCCAGTTTTCATGACCATTCCCCATACCTCATCAATAACCCACCTGGGTCACACTGTTACTTTTGGCGAAGCCCCAGACCTCATCAATAACCCACTGGGCTCTGTATTAACAATACCCTACTTTTAAACAATAACCCACCTGGCTCACACCTGTGAATTTTGACGATGCCTCAGACCTCATCAAAAACCCATCTGACCCCATTTCCTATAGTCCATATGACAACCTTATCAACAATCCACCTAACCCCAATCCATAAGACAATGGTCTCCAGACAATGGTCTCCAGACAATGGTCCCCCCCCCCCTCCCATTGTCAACTCTGCTGTCCATAGGAACACCTTACAGAGTCGGGACATAGGACATTCTAAGGAATTGTGGCTGATTTTTTTTAATTTACAAATTTAAAACCATATGTGATAACCATTATTTTAAATGCTGAGATATAAGTATGTTATATGTTCCGATTATTTTTTACCGACTGTATGCTGTTGAAATGGATGTGTTCAAGAAATACGTATGCTAGATCAAAACAGAGGTCTGTAAGAAGAATGTGCTGATTTATTGTGTGATGTCTATACCATTTATATGTAATATACTGTTATTGACCTAATAAGCGCCCAATCCAATTTAAGCACCTCTCCCATCCTCCACCCCTTCTCCCACCATCCCCCAATCCTTTTCTGTTCAGAGCATCCAGTCCTTCACTATATATAGTGTTGACAACTTCATAAAACATTGTCTTGAAGGCTCTGCAGATATTCTTTGTTAAACTGTTCAATTGTTTAGAACACAGTGCGTTTTATAGGTCAATTACAGAAATTATTGCTATGAATTTAGGACCAACCGCGAAATAATACATACATGTCTGTCGAGTGCCAGTGAAAAATGTCTTTTAAAATGTGACTCATCATTTGAACAGTCTTGAAAGTATTCCCAGGAGGGATTTTAAGTTAAGTATTTCGATTGAACTCGTTCACCCGTGAAGACAAATTTGAACTCTTCAAATTCAAAGATTGGAATAGTTTATCATGCAATTTCAGGGGTGAATGAGTTAAGTGAAAAATTAAAAGACGATTTTTTTTTAGACAGCATTCACTAATTGGACATGATTGACATTACATTATTTGAGTAGGTACTTAATGTAATTATGCTGTGTGTGCTTTTTAATCCTAAAGTATGGATGAAAATAAGTAGAACAGATTTTAACATGAATTTTTTAGTCTATGTGCTTAACCGATATGATATGCGTCTTTAACGCTTAAAAGGTTGTTCACGTGAGGAACGATATTTTTAACAAAGTCTTTCAGTTTGGCCATTTTGTATGTGAATATAGATTATGATGTCACTTTATCATGTATTCGTAGGCGGTGTTACAGAGTCATGCTGGGGCCAGTTATACATCTAAGTTCATTTCGCAAACCATTCACACGTGATTAGAAAATTGTATAGAAATGTGACTTCATTATTGTCATGGTTTCATTGCTGAATTGTATATCTGCTAAACATTGTCCCATAATCAAATCCTTCTGTATTGTAATGTTGTATTCCATGTTTGTAATGTTCTATGCCAAGCTATTTGCAGTGTAACCTTCCTGGTCCGATTCTTGTGTATCCTCTGTTCTGTAGACATGCTGTAGCCACTTTTTAATCCTTCATTATACCTATGAAAATTACAAATTACCTAAAAGAAAGTAAGTTATGAGTACTTCCCAAGGACACGTTTCAACACATATTCACCTTTACTAGGGGCCTGTTTCATTGATGCGGAACAACTGCTTTGTCCGTCTTTAAATGTAACATTTTCGGGTATAAATCCTGGTGGACCTACAAATGTTTATGCAGGCTTTGTCAAGGCTCGCCTCAAAGCAGCATCAGATTACTAGGTCTGACCTATTTAATAAATGAACAACTTTGGTCAAACCGGTTCAACCGTTTAAATGAAAACAGCCTAGAACTGAACGAAGTAAATATGATACACAACGAGAATCTGAAACTTACCAAGAGCTTTCATCCCCTGCCCTGAGCCCTGATCACCATTCTGCTAGATCCTGATAGAAATGACAGTTAAGAGTCTTGGAATATTTGGGAATAGTTTTCTCTCCAATAGACATGTGTTTAACCTAAGAAGAGCTGGTCGTCCATTTTCTTATCTGGGCCCAGTTGTTCAAAAGGTGATTAGCTTAATCAGTGATTAGCCCAAATTTGTAATTTTTGAGTAACTTTAAAACACAATCATTGAATTAGTTACAACTTTCCAGATATCAAATGTTTAGTAAATTGAGTTTATATGCAAAATTGTGAGATTTTACCTTGAATATTGACGAAATTATTAAAGGGTGAAAAATGTTGATAAACAGTGAATAAGCTAACCACCTTTTAAACAACTGGGCCCTGGATAGCTTTATGCTTCTTTCTATCGCATGTTCCTCTTTGCCCCAAAAAATGATAGAAGTTCAGGCAAGCCATTGTTTCTTTATAGTTGTACAGTAAAATCAGACCCCTGGAAGGACCAGTAGCTCAGTTGATGTCCTCTGTTTTCTTATTTTGATATCCATATGCCTTTTTTCAACCGCATATTTCTCTTGTCAAAAAAAACAAATGGCGGCAGTTCATTCAAGCAAATTATGAATTAGTTTTAAAACAAAACCTGTCCTAATCAGACCTAATTGGGATGTGACCTGCCGATCTTATCTTTTGGCAACACCAGTAGCTCTCATAATTAATTAACTAATTTTGTTTAAATTCATCAGAGATTTTGTCAGTGCGGTGACGATTCCTTTACGTTGTATGAATGGTACATTTGTAATTAGACATTAAAACCTTCTTTTTTGCATCATTAACTCATTCACCCCCGAGGACAAATTTGAACCCTTCCAATTTAAAGGTTGGAATAGTTCATTATGAAATTTCAGGGGTGAATGAGTTTAATTCTGTATAGAAATGATGTACTGGAATCTTGATAATTGAAATCTGGAACAAAAAATGCTGTTTAATGTTGTCAGCGATAAGAAAAATTACATAAATCAAATAGCTGATGTGTTGTGTTATATATTGTAAATATGTGCTGTGTTGTAAACATCCTATGTGTTACAAAAATCTGATTTGATGTAAACATCCATGTGTTGTAAAAATCTGGTATTTTGTAAACGTCTGGAGTGTTGTAAACACTCAGTTGTTGAAATCCTCGTCTGTTGCCGCATTTTTTGTTCATACTTATTCATATTAAAAATTCATAAAACTTGCCCTATCGGGTTTCGGGCAGATGAGCCTGACCTACTATAGAAAAGGTGTATAGTTGTGTAGGAAAAAATTGCATAAATGTTGTTCAGACATTGGCGCCTTGCTGTAGACATATGAGTTCAGATGTTGGCGCCTTGCTGTAGACATGTGTCGTATTGTAAATTAGACAAAGTGCCTTTTATGATCAGTACCTCTCATCGTAACGTTACATAATTACTACAGCCACCATGGTCTTCGTACATTCTCACTCTGTAATCTTCTTTATCACATGTCTGCTCACGTTACAACAGGCCCGGAGTAGCATTTTGTATATACAAGTAAGTTCCTGTGGCCTACGTCTTAGGCTAGAATGGTCACCATAATCACAGACGGTAGATTGTGAGCTAAATACGTAGAAATGTCAAACCAGTTGTCACATAGGAAGAGAGAGATTCTGTTTTTCTGATCTAGTGTGTTTCTGTTTCCGCAGATAATTTTTTATTGTAATTTATTTTTTGTAGGGGTTTTATATAACATGTACGCTGCATAATGAATATTCATGATACAATTGGTATATAAATATATCTACATTTATGTGTATTGTAATGTATGGTCCAAATAAAACAAACGCTGTTATAGACCGGCTACTGGGAATAGTCTCTGTAGACCACCAGGTGGCGCTATTAGGAATGATGTCAGCCTCTGTAGACCACCAGGTGGCGCTACTAGAAGTGACGTCTGCCTATGTAGACCCCAGGTGACACAACTAGGAGTGACTTGAACCTGTAATTTATTCAAGGATAAGTTAATTACACAATTTTAGTAAGTGACATGATAAAATCAAGATAAATTTGTCCACTTCATGATGAATGATTGTGATATCCATTTTATTGAGTTTTGAGATATAACCTAACCTGCCTTGCTGAAACTTTTAGTTTATACTTGAGAAATGACTAGATATCATTATTACGTATCATTCAATGAATACCTGCTATGTGAGTAAACTCAGTTTTGCAGATATACCACAATAAGTTAGTGATATAAACATATAATTTATCATGTACACTACAACCAGATCAATGATTCTACATATATATTTATGCTGGTAAAATCATTTCACTTTGGTCATCAGTACATTTATTAAAACTAAATCCATTTCAATATTTTCTTTCCAGTTAATCATATTTGATTTTGAACAGAATTAAATATTTAAGAAAAACAACATGCTTTCTTACTTAATTTGTTCTTAAATTTTCATTTTCTATTTTTTTTTTTTTGCATTTTCAAATGCTGTAAAGGGTTGTAATTGATGAATATTTCAGCAAATGTTGTTATGGTCCTATAACACACATTGCTATTGATGACAAACTAAACAAAGCCCAACAGGACTTGATTGATGGTGTTCTTGGTAAGAACAAATTATCAACTAACATAACTAAGGTTATTAGGTAGTGATGGCATTTTGATGAAAATCTTCCACTTGTTGATGGCTTGTATTGCCTAATTAAAGCGATGGTTGTGAACCATATTTTAAAGAAGGCCATTTCGAAAGTTAGAAATATTCTTGGGCATTTTATAAAATATTTGATTTAATTTATATTCATTACCATACCAAAGAATTATATGACCTAACAAGTATTTACCACCTGTAGGAGTTCATTGTTCTGCGTGGAATACCTGTCTGGATTCCGCGTTGAATACCTGTCTGGATTCCGTGTGGAAAACCTGTCTGGATTCGCTGATTAAATTATTTTGTTATATACCTTTTCTGTAATTATGATGCAGGATTTTTGTTATGGTAAAAAAATGGGTGAAATATAATTCCGTTATAATAATCCTATTCAATACGAGTAAAATGAGTCATTAACGTAAATTTTCAAAATGTGATTTTGAGAAAAATCTGAAAATGAACAAATATTATGTTTTCAGGTTTCGGGTAAAAAAATAATAATCTGCAAATAAATTTATTTTTGAATGTCATTTTTTACAACTTTTATGGTATGTAGAGTTTTGCAGTTATTTTGTCTAGAGCTAATCATGCTTATCATGTTTAAAACAATTTTGTGCAGTAAGACAAAGAAAGTCCTGTTCTATACTGAAAACGACAGCGATCATTTATATATTGTAGAATTTACATGTACAATGTAGTAGACAAATCTTCAAATTGCTCTCTCACAAAAAATCAAAAATCTTAACAAGAAATTATTTATAGTATTTAATCCAAGTAATTGTCCTGAAAAATTAATATACTGGTAATAATATCCCATAAAGGGTTGACTTTCTAGAAGGTAAAATTAAATTGAAAAAAAAAAATTGTTTTAAGACCGTACATTGTAACAAGGAAATGTTTATACTGGAGGTTAGAAATCGTAGGTATTTGTTTAACTAAATTAACTCATTCACCCCTGAAATTTGTAATGAACTATTCCAACCTTTGAATGAAATTCAAATGTATCTTTAGGGGTGAATCTCTTTCAGATAACATGTACTAATTTAACCCTTTCACCACTATAGACCATAATGGACTCATCCAGATCAATGCATAGTAAAGTTTACTTAAGTTACATAGGGGTGAAAGGGTTAAGGAAAGAAACCCAGACTCATTCTTCTTGAGATATTTTAAAATATTTATTTTGTAAACAAAATTTTAGTTTTTAAATATTTATTGATTATTTTGTGCCAAATTGAGCCACATACACCTAATTTTACCCTTTAATTTGCATCTTGTTTTTAACTGATAAGCACATTGAACAATTTTATTGGTCCATGAGAACCAGAAAAAACCGGTATCAAATGTGTCCGATTGGAAGGGAAGCCTTGTCACCCCATTATCATAGTAAACCCATTCTAGACTGTTACCTTACTAACCCTCATCATTTTAGGGGTTGAATTTAGATCTGAACATACGTTTTTTCCCCCTTTGACTGGGACTTAGTGACGGATCCAGAGGCCAATCTGGGGGGATTATTAATGAGGGAAAATTGGGGTAAATGTATTGCCTTGTAATCCAGGCTTGAGGAGGTCACGGGGGTTATTCCTGAAACCCAGAAAATCCCTCTAGATCCGCCACCGAGATGCAACGTATTTAATGATGGTTTGGAGTTTTGATTGGTCAACAGTTATTTTGGACTAATTGTCACGTTGATGTTGTGTTATGGATGGTGACAAGCGAGAATGTAAATCTAACTTGATGGGCATCATTATATACCAAATAACATGTTTTTATAGCAATCGAACAAACTATACTTTGCCATACAAAGACAGCATCAAATCACATGTACTGTATTATCAATAAACTGGAAAAACATTTGAAAACAAAATGTGTTGAGTTGTGTTGTGTTGTTGTTGTTGCTGCCTCAAAACTGACATCTAAAAGTTGTTCAGGTACAGACCATTAGCAAATCTTCATTCCATAGGAAGGGAGGTTAACATAGGCTTTCAAGGACTTGCAGAACTAAATCATTTACTATATGTTATTACCAAACAATTTAGCTAATAACTTAAATATCTGAAGTTCAAAACCAGTGACAACTGTCTAGATTCATTAATACATACCTTGCAAAGGCTACAAAATGACTTTTTTGGTAGGTTTAGTGGCATATTGGAGTGTCGCAGCGTTAAGAAGTTGACAACCGGAAGTTTACAAGCAAAACCGTTGACCCAAAACAGTAACGCCCCCAGACATTTTGCCCCTGTGCAAATCCACACACAGACATGGAAATATATCAATAGTATACATTTTTCAAAAGTTAAATACCTGAACATTTAATTTATCCAAAAATCTGTCCTCAGTTCCTTATTAAACTCCTTCAGTGGCCCAGTAATTAGCCGGAACTTATTTTAGATAGGAACTATAAACGTATCTGATTGGCTGATTTAGTTGTGCGAGTCCTTTAAAGCCTGTTGTCAAATCCTTTACCATTCATTCTATTGTCAATAAAATTTGGTGAAAAAATATACCATTGGGATGAGTATTTTGAAATATTTAAATAAAATAATGAATTTGTTATTGATATTTTACCCCTTTAATGGCAACATAATTTGTTGGAAAAAATTATACCATTGGTATTTTTTGGAAATATTGAATGAAGTTAAAAGTTTTTGAAAACAAAAAAGGACAAATGTAGTCAAACCTGCCTATGTGACCACTTTATGCTTCTCCATTGTAATGAATTCATTGTAATTTGATCAGCATCCCTGTACCACTGCCAAAAACTGAAGCTATGGTTTTTTTTCCAGCATCACTATATATATAGCTTCAGCTTTGATAAATCATTTCTGAAAAAAAACCCATACCTTGTGGGACTTTTATGAAAAAAATATTAAAGAGATGAAATAAATAAAACATAATCAACAAGAATGTTCGGAGAGTAAAAAATTCCAGCAGGGCTAGTTTTGGATTTAAATACTAGACTTCTGATTGTTATACTATCACTGTAACTGATGGAGCTACCTGGACAACGGAAGTGGACTAGCCCAACTGAAAAGGGAAGTTAAGGGGAGGTAACCGTCGTATCCAAAGGGAAGTTAAGGGGAGGTAACTGTCATATCCAAAGGGAAGTTAATGGGAGGTAACTGTAGGAAAAACGGTAATCTGAAGAGAACACATATTAAACTTTTACACATTATAAATGTAGCTTTCCAGGAATTATTGTAAATGAATAGTTTCAAATGAAAAGATGAATGTGTGCCAAGGAAGGTAACTCTTTAGTCTGGAAAAAAGAAGGAGGTTTTATGAAAATCAAAGCGTTCCTAATTATTGGCCAAATAAAATTAACTGATCTGGCTCAGGCTGCGATAGCTTGCCTTTATCTACATGTAGTATATATATATTGGTGAATGCAAATTCAGGCTGTGCTCTTCTCTATATCAGGTATATACCTGTGAATGAAAACTCAGGATATTGGATCTTGCCTATATCTGGTATAAATTTGTTTATGGAAATTCAGGCTGTGCTACAGCCTAACATACATACTTACATGTATATATTCTGTATGTGAATGAAAAGTCGGGCTGAACTCGCAGATGAATATTAACTAACAAACACAAAAACACTGAAAGTTCAATCATGAAAAACCTTTAATCTGTGATGTATGTTAGAAGCAAGTATATTTGAAACCCTTTTTGATATGAATAAATATATATAATTATGCAAGATTGTCCATTTTGGATACAGATCCAGTTCTGGTAGAGGTCCAGTTTGGAAATGCTCAAAGTATTTATGAGAATCTGAATCACAAGATGATCTGGTTCTTGTAGCTGCCGCTCAGAGCTTTGTCGGGCAGAACGATGGAGTTCAGGATCATCACTTCGGATGGTACTGTTACATTGGATCCTGTCAACACCAAAGGGACACAATAATTAGCATTACAGTAAACGGCAGGAATAAGGCCAAGTATAATGGCGCGAGACAAAATCTCATACTGAGACGTCCTAGCTTAATTCATAAGGGTAATAAACTCTGATTGCAATGTTGCGTTTTGGAAGTTAGCTGAGGCGAGGTGTCGCCTTACATCCGGTGGAAACAAATTTTAATACATCGTAAGACAAGTTGTTTTCATTTGTAAACCCACTTTCAAAAAACGCTTTCACTCCAAAAAGAAAATTTAATTAAAATCGACGGGTAGCTTAATTATTATTTTTTTGCAATGAAAACAATAATTTTCCATTTCTACTGACATATCAAACCCTGTTCAAACACGAAATTTGAGTACTGAAAGTAACAGAGTTTATTCATTTTTATTCAGAGTTGGCGATTGGTGTTGAAATATCAGCTTTGTGAAACTGGCCAAAAAAGAACAAGCTAGAGAAAGTTTGAGCTCCCATGGGCCATTTTTCTGAAAACATCACCATGGCAATGTCAGTTTCTGTAGTGTAGCCTGGGTTACATCATTGATCTTTTTTACATGTTTCATGTGCCTCTGATGATGGCACAGTCCATTACAACCTGTTTTTACGGTAAAAAAGTGTGGTCCCTCATGTGTGATGCAAACCGAGAAATTTCAATCCTCAGGACGAAAAAGATTTTTGAAGTTTAACACTCAGTAAACCCTTCTGCTAAATTTCATAATTCTTCCTCTACAGTACGATACACAATACTTTTTGGGAGGTTACGATACACCTACAATATTTTCAGGATTTTGTCATTTCTGAAGAATGACGGCGCCAGCTCAGCATGCACATTGAAAGGCGTGAATTGTGCGAAACTTTTAAGTCATGCTCATTTTACACTAAGTCTATTTCCAGACATCTACTGTAACTATATATATTGTGATAAGTATTGTATTGTGACCACAGTATCGTGATACGTATTGTATCGTCATGTTAATGTATCGTTGCAGCCCTACTATATACTTACCTATAACAGTTATAGAGGGATTAAGTTTGCCCTCTGAAGTAAATGTGGAGGTGGTCTCTATCTTGGCGAAGGGTTTGTTGGGGTTGGGGTCGTTTGGTGTTCCCTCTATCCGTGTCCACAGACCCACCGTACTGTTCCAGCCTATCACACTGTGCAGCACACAGCAGTGGTCCTGAAACAGAGGAGAAAAACGTATTGTTTTAGGTTTCAATTCACTTACACATAAAAAGTATTTTTATGTGAAATTTGACTAATGAAACAAGTGGTATCTCTAGATCGCCATGACAGGATGTGTTTTGCAATTTAAGAATTTTTTCCCCAAGGGTTGAGAATCCCTTACCTCACCCTCAAGGGGGTGAATGTCTCTTTTTCTCTTACCCTGTTCTCCCATTGTGTATCATATAAACAGTTTTATGTTAACGTTACAGGCTAAATTCAGGGTTGGCGTGAAATCATTGTAATGTTGACGTGAAGTCATTGTTTTGTTGACGTGAAGTCATTGTTATGTTGACATTAAGTCATTGTAATGTTGACTTGAAGTCATATCATTGTGTTATGAATTGTATTTATCAGGGGAGTAAGATGGTATCTAAAAACTTCCTCCAGAATTCACTGCGATATTTCCTACCTGAAGTGAAGCTCCCTCCAGGATGATGGACTCTCTCACACGGACTCCCTCTCCAACTGTGGCGTGTTTTCCGATTGTCACATTAGGTCCCAGCTAGAAACCACAGCACAATGGTTGAAGACCAAAATCAATGTTTAAAAAATAAAAATCATATTTATTTTCATTGGAGCTGAAGTTTAAAGTTTCGGTGAAATATTGTTACAAACAATGATTGAAACAGGATCAACATCACTGTTGAATTATTTTACCTCTAGTGAAAATCCTGTAATCTGATTAGTTGAAACAAATTATTCATTACACAATCTCACATTCTAACATCAAGTCGATGGAAGGGTGCTTCCCAATGCCCTAGCGACGGGCGACAGTGTGGTGTAACAGTGCAATATAGTGATCGTGCAAAGAAGATGGGCGTACGGTTCGTTTTAGCGACCTTTTTCTTTCCTTGCGATTCACCGTGCATGTAGGCCTACAGGCATTCCATGTCACTACTGTGTATTACTCACCGGTGATTAATACCATGTGTTAACACTGAAATGAGTTGATTAAGTAAACTTGTAACAGGTCATCTGCTAGATAAACACAGGCATACTCGGAAATGTGGAAAATGATGCAGTAAGAAATTGCACTGCCAAACCGAGATTCCAACCCAGGGACCACTAAACTCTAGATGGACGCTCTAACCAATCGACCCAGTCCAGTTCTGTTGCTTTTAAATACCCTAAAATTTCGAAACTGAGCCGCGGCTTATTTTCGTTTGTTGGTAAGGCCTTCCAGGCTTATATTCAAAACCAGCAATACTTTCAAGACAATCTTACTTTGAAGATATATTTGACTCCCAGGGTAATTTTCAAAGTCAGCCTATTTCAAATCAGGATTACTGTCAACATTAAGGGTACCTGCATATTCACTGTAGAGTGGAACTGTACTTACCACAGCTGTGGGATGGACCTGTGCCGTAGGGTGTATATACACATCTCCTCGGACTGTAGGACAATCTTCTTTGCTTTTAGCAAGCCTCTCCGGGTGACTAGTTCTATATATAGCCAGGTAATGTCTATTTGCGTAAATAGCAGCTCTGTCGCAAAAAGAGAAAATTGCTTGATATACAAAATGTATATCTGATTGACTAATATAAAATCTTTACACATAAGAAGAATTTGCGTATAATAATTAAAATTTGATTAAACTTATCAGTTAAGGTAAAGGGTACCACTGCATAATTTAATATTGCATAGAAGAATTCCACTCAAAGGTGTTTTTTACCTGGAGTATTCTCCCTTCTTTATTAAACATGATGCTGCTGACTAAAAGGGGTATTTCAAGTATTAGAGTAGCTTCCCCTGTCACATTATGTATTGTTTAATGCTATACTGCCCATAAATTTGACATTCATTATGATGCTGTGCATTTATAATTCTTTGATGGCAATATTGGTAAAGTAAAGGCTTTGTAATATAAAGGTTCCGAGTTATTGGCTGGTACCTACCCTGATAGTCCGAATTATTCTGACGTTTTATTGACTTTTTTAATATCGGTCTGTTGTCGATTAACAACGTTAATCGACGACAGACCGATATGAAAAAAGTTGATAAAACGTCAGAATAATTCGGACTACTACCATGAGGACTTAAATCTGACTCCAGAATCGGTCAGTGTGGTGAGCATACAGTATAAAGGTTCTGCGTGATTGGCTGGTACCTACCCTGAGGACTTGATCTGACTCCAGAATCGGTCAGTGTGGTGAGCGTACAGTATAAAGGTTCTGAGTGATTGGCCGGTACCTACCCTGAGGACTTAATCTGACTCCAGAATCGGTCAGTGTGGTGAGCGTACAGTATAAAGGTTCTGAGTGATTGGCTGGTACCTACCCTGTTCACTTAATCTGACTCCAGAATCGGTCAGTTTGGTGAGCGTACAGTATAAAGGTTCTGAGTGATTGGCTGGTACCTACCCTGTTCACTTAATCTGACTCCAGAATCGGTCAGTTTGGTGAGCGTACAGTATAAAGGTTCTGAGTGATTGGCCAGTACCTACCCTGAGGATTTGATCTGACTCCAGAATCGGTCAGTTTGGTGAGCATACAGTATAAAGGTTCTGAGTGATTGGCTGGTACCTACCCTGTTCACTTAATCTGACTCCAGAATCCGTCAGTTTGGTGAGCGTACAGGATAAAGGTTCTGAGTGATTGGCCAGTACCTTCCCTGAGGATTTGATCTGACTCCAGAATCGGTCAGTTTGGGGAGCGTACAGTATAAAGGTTCTGAGTGCAGTGTGGTGAGGGTACAGTACAAAGGTTCTGCGTGATTGGCTGGTACCTCCCCTGTTCACTTAATCTGACTTCAGAATCGGTCAGTTTGGTGAGCGTACAGAATAAAGGTTCTGAGTGATTGGCTGGAACCTACCCTGTTCACTTAATCTGACTCCAGAGTCGGTCAGTTTGGTGAGCGTACAGTATCAAGGTTCTGAGTGATTGGCTGGTACCTACCCTGTTCCCTTAATCTGACTCCAGAATCGGTCAGTGTGGTGAGGGGACAGTACAAAGGTTCTGAGTGATTGGCTGGTACCTACCCTGAGGCCTTGATCTGACTCCAGAATCGGTCAGTGTGGTGAGGGTACAGTACAAAGGTTCTGAGTGATTGGATGGAACCTACCCTGTTCAATTAATCTGACTCCAGAATCGGTCAGTGTGGTGAGGGTACAATACAAAGGTTCTAAGTGATTGGCCGGTACCTACCCTGAGGAGTTAATCTGACTCCAGAATCGGTCAGTTTGGTGAGCGTATAGTATAAAGGTTCTGAGTGATTGGCTGGTTCCTACCCTGTTCACTTAATCTGACTCCAGAGTCGGTCAGTTTGGTGAGCGTACAGTATCAAGGTTCTGAGTGATTGGCTGGTACCTACCCTGTTCCCTTAATCTGACTCCAGAATCGGTCAGTTTGGTGAGCGAACAGTATAAAGGTTCTGAGTGATTGGCCAGTACCTACCCTGAGGATTTGATCTGACTCCAGAATCGGTCAGTTTGGTGAGCGTATAGTATAAAGGTTCTGAGTGATTGGCTGGTACCTACCCTGAGGCCTTGATCTGACTCCAGAATCGGTCAGTTTGGTGAGCGTACAGTATCAAGGTTCTGAGTGATTGGCTGGTACCTACACTGAGGACTTGATCTGACTCCAGAATCGGGCAGTTTGGTGAGCGCACAGTATAAAGGTTCTGAGGTATTGGCCGGTAACTACACTGAGGAATTGATCTGACTCCAGAATCGGTCAGTGCGGTGAGCGTACAGTATAAAGGTTCTGAGGGATTGGCCGGTACCTACCCTGCGGGCTTGATCTGACTCCAGAATCGGTCAGTGTGGTGAGCGCACAGTATAAAGGTTCTGAGTGATTGGCTGGAACCTACCCTGTTCACTTAATCTGACTCCATAATCGGTCAGTTTGGTGAGCGTACAGTACAAAGGTTCTGAGTGATTGGATGGAACCTACCCTGTTCAATTAATCTGACTCCAGAATCGGTCAGTGTGGTGAGCGCACAGTATAAAGGTTCTGAGGTATTGGCCGGTAACTACACTGAGGAATTGATCTGACTCCAGAATCGGTCAGTGTGGTGAGGGGACAGTACAAAGGTTCTGAGTGATTGGCTGGTACCTACCCTGTTCCCTTAATCTGACTCCAGAATCGGTCAGTGTGGGGAGCGTACAGTATAAAGGTTCTGAGTGCAGTGTGGTGAGGGTACAGTACAAAGGTTCTGCGTGATTGGCTGGTACCTCCCCTGTTCACTTAATCTGACTTCAGAATCGGTCAGTTTGGTGAGCGTACAGTACAAAGGTTCTGAGTGATTGGATGGAACCTACCCTGTTCAATTAATCTGACTCCAGAATCGGTCAGTGTGGGGAGCGTACAGTTTAAAGGTTCTGAGTGATTGGCTGGTACCTCCCCTGAGGACTTGATCTGACTCCAGAATCGGTCAGTGCGGTGAGCATACAGTATAAAGGTTCTGAATTATTGGCTGGTACCTACCCTGAGGACTTAATCTGACTCCAGAATCGGTCAGTTTGGTGAGCGTACAGTACAAAGGTTCTGAGTGATTGGCTGGTACCTACCCTGTTCACTTAATCTGACTCCAGAATCGGTCAGTGTGGTGAGCATACAGTTTGCCTGTGTTTGCGAGTGGTATAAAAATCTCCTGCTCTAGACGAATCATCTCCTTAGAAGGTAAATTTGGGTCATAGCTGAAAAAGATGTTGTCAGATTGTAAGGTTTTAAGGATGTGATACTCATTTAAAACTTGAAACAGTAAATTGTTTGAAATGATTAATTCTGTATGATTCTGTATAATTCCGTATAATTCTGTATTAATGTATCAGGTGGAAAATTATGAAGCCTGTCATTTGAGTCCAAGGACAGATTCGGGTAGAGAGGAAGGGAATGAGTTACTAAGGGCCAAAGCACAGAGTTAACTTTGGGGTGGAGTGTGAGTCAATAGGGCCCAAGGACAGAGTTAGCTTGGTTGTAGGTGGTGACTCGCAAGAGCCCAAGGGACAGAGCTAACTAGGGTGGTGGAGAATAAGTCACAGGGGCCCTAGGATGGTGGAGAATGAGTTACTGGGGTCCAAGGACAGAGTTAACTAGGGTGGTGGAGAATGAGTTACTGGGGCCCTAGGATGGTGGAGAATGAGTTACTGGGGTCCAAGGACAGAGTAAACTAGGGTGGTGGAGAATGAGTTACTGGGGCCCTAGGACAGAGTTAACTAGGGTGGTGGAGAATGAGTTACTGGGGTCCAAGGACAGAGTAAACTAGGGTGGTGGAGAATGAGTTACTGGGACCCATGGACAGAGCTAACTAGGGAAGTGGAGAATGAGTTACTGGGGCCCTATGACAGAGTTAACTAGGATGGTGGAGAATGAGTTACTGGGGTCCAAGGACAGAGTAAACTAAGGTGGTGGAGAATGAGTTACTGGGACCCATGGACAGAGTTAACTAGGGTGATTGCGGATGAGTCACTGAGCCCAAGGACAGAGTTAACTAGGGTGATTGGAGATGAGCCACTAGGGCTAAATGACAGCTAACTAGGGGGGATGAGTCACTGGGCCCAAGGGCAGAGTTAACTAGGGTGGTGGAGAATAAGTTACTGGGGCCAATAGACAGAGCTAACTAGGGTGATTGGGGATGAGTTACTGGGGCCCAAGGACAGAGTTAACTAGGGTGGTGGAGAATGAGTTACTGGGACCCAAATGACAGAGCTAACCAGGGTGATTGGGGATGAGTCACTGAGCCCAAGGACAGAGTTAACTAGGGTGATTGGAGATGAGCCACTAGGGCCAAATGACAGCTAACTAGGGTGATTGGGGATGAGTCACTGGGCCCAAGGGCAGAGTTTACTAGGGTGATTGGGGATGAGTCACTGGAATTCAAGGACATAGTTAATTAGGGATTGGAGTTTGAATTACTAGGTTGATGGGATTGAACTATCGGTACTTCTGAACATTTAAAAGGATATGAGTTGAGAAGAGTAACATATGACATATAAACTGCATATACAGAAATATATTGCCAGTATCTACATCTTGAATGTACATAAAACTTATCTACATCAATCAAATATCATTTTCTTACAACAGTAATCGGCTTCATTTCTCTGTAACAGTGAGTTGGTTTATGAAAACTCTTTGATCAAAAGGGGATCATGCTACTTTTTACATTCAGACAGTGATAACTAAGCTTTGGCATGCCAGCAACAAAACTGATTGTATTACATGCAGATCAACATATTGGAATATCTTGAGGGAGTCTCAGCTGTCGAACAAAAATTTGAAGAAAATCATGCACATCACCAACAGTGTTAATAAATGTTTGAGGTATACATAGTTATCACTGGCAGGGGTCGACAATGGTCATTCACAATTACCACGGCGGTCAACAATGGTCAATCACAATTAACACTTATACTGGTAAACAACAATCACAGTTATCACTTACAGTGGTCAACAGTGGTCAATGTCAGTTAACACGGCGGTCAACATGGTCAATCACATTTAACACTTATACTGGTAAACAACAATACCTAAGTGATGGACAATGGTCATTCACAGTTATCACTTACAGTGGTCAACAGTGGTCAATGTCAGTTGACATAGCGGTCAAAAATGGTCAATCAATGTTAAAAATTGCATCGGTCAACAACGTTCGATCAGAGTTAACACAGATTTCTGTCAATAAAGCATTATACCTCATTATCTTAAATTATCTTAAATTCTAAGCTTTTCTTTGCTTCCTGCCTGCTATGTGCCTGTACACACATCAACAAAAAAACTGTTACCTTAATTTTTTTTTATCCCTGGTAAGTGATCATGAAAACCTATGAACTTGTTCATTAACCGTTTCACCACTGTAGACCATAATGGACTTATCCAGATCAATTCATGGTAGAGTTTATTAAAGTTACATAGGGGTGAAAGGGTTAAAACCATTGGTAATTAAGCCTGAGCTATTGACACAAACCAGACCCCAAAGAAAAAAGCATCAATATAAAAAATATTGCAAGCAAATTTTTGGAATTCAGCTGTGAACCATTGCTGAGTTTTGCTGAGCAGATAAATACAATGTAGCTCGCGATCGACTAGCCAATACGTAAGCGTTACCTTCTGAACTTGGTCAACGTGAAACTGCAAATCAAATATGGCTTTTAAGAATTTTGAGATTTTAAACGGACTGAATGGACACCAAGTAAACCATTAATTATTATCAGTCTCATTAATTATATGAAAACATGCTCACATCACTCTTGCGACAGAACTTGACTTGAATCTTAATTTCCCTTGCAGTATATTTCCCTTGCAGTATTAACTCTTCTTTTATGTATAGATATTGTTCTGAAACCAATTGTGTCAGATCTAGAGGGGCACACAGAAATTGCTAACCCTAGTGTATATATATAATTTCCCCACAACGAGGGGGATAAAATAACATTTTCAAACAATTTGAATGTTCAATATATGCATATTTGAAAAAGATATTTCTTAGTAGAATTTGGTAACACAACCTTTGATGTTAAATTTGAGGCTTCTGAATATGGAAATGGCAGTTACCATGCTAAGTTTTTAGATTAGAGGGGTCAAAATCCCCAAACAACAAAATGACCACCATCATGTACATAATCAATTTATTGTTGATAATAACCTCTCTTTCATTAGCGGGAAAAATTAAAACAAAGCAGGGTTTTGCAGGCAATCTCTGGATAAAATTTGGTGTAAAACAATGAAGAAAGGGCAATAACTCTGTTATATATAAACTTTATTTATTTTACAAACTTATATTTATTACTCTTGTTGGCCCAGATGTCAGTGTGCATGGGTCTTAATGTGGGATATGATCTTACTAAGTCTGTTTATAATGGAACACTTGTAGACTAATTTTATCATGTCACAAACCTCTATCTCAAGAGGTACTTGCATAAAAGAAATGGAAATTGTAGGTGTCAGAATATATGACAAAGGTCCCCAACAAAGTGAAACTCAATCAAATGGCCATAACCTTTTTCATGTATGCTTTTACATATTTACTTTACTTTCATAAGTGACCTGCCATGCTATAAGTATAGCTTGACATTTTGTTCCTGAAGAAAAAAAAAGGTAATACTAAAAAACAAATCCACCCAAAATCTTCCTGCACGTTATACACATGTGCGCTCAATACATGAATATTTATGGTAGTCCCCTTCAAGCTGTGAACAAATGAATCAATTGTATTTGTAGTATTCCAATAGTTGAACTATCTATCACTGTCAGTAGCTTTAACTCATTCACCCCTGAAAATGCATTTGAACTCTTCCAATTCAAAGGTTGGAATGGTTCATGATGAAATTTCAGGGATGAATGAGCTTAATATGGTGAATTTATCTGATTGTCTGTTTTCCCTGAATTATCAATAAATTGCATGTGTTTGGATATATGGTTTCATTTTTTTCCCGTATATATTTGCCTACATGGACTATTGTTTATAATAATGTGCACACATTGCAAGAAAAAAATCTGACTTTTTTCTAAACAGAAATTAAATTTACTGAAAACCTAGAAAGTTGGCAACCAAATTTTAGTGTAAATTCATGAAGTCATTTGCTCATGGGAACATTGCCTTTTAATGAGATAGAAAACTGAGGAAGATGGGTTGAACGAGATGAGTCAACAAAACAAATGGAAGGGAGATAACTCAACCATTCACCAGCATGCCGCTGAACAACAGACAAATGGAAGTGCTTAAGGCAAGTTACCATCCTGTGAAGGCCGTCCCATCACACATTCCCGCTACAGAACTGCGGGAATACAACAACAACATTACAAAGAAAACAAAGATATGGCAATTTTCTTTCATTTAGTTACAAATACAAGTAGGTAAGTGATGGAGGGTCAACAGCTACAACAATACAGTACATGACAATAGCATATGTATTGTTATACTGTGGTCATGATACGATACGTATCACGAAACTTATAGTAACAGTAGAAGCAAACCGAAAAGACGTGTTACTTTTAATGGCAATATCACAACTGGAAAAAGACTTGGTCCAAAACAGGCATGACTTTATTTTACACAATTTACAACTTTCGACATGCTTGGTGAACTTGAGCCATCATTCTCCATGTTGGAGTGGATATGCATAGGATAAATCTAGAAATGACAAAATTTGAAAGATATCATAGGTGAATAGTGACCTCCCAAAAAACATTGTGTATCTTACCATATTAAAAATATCGCGATATATTGTCACACGGTATACCGTTGCAGCCCTAGTCAACACCAAGGGTTCTGTAAACGTAGCTTTCACATTTTTCAGACGGCTTTAAACTTACATTTACGGAATCCTCTGTGTTGATGCTTCATCCCTTACCTACTTGTATTTACCTCCCTTTGATGGAGCTCTACGAGAATAATTTGGTATCCACCTCAGATTCCTCAGCCGGCACCATGGCCGACCTCTAACCACCAGAGGTTGGATCCCCTGGCCCAATAGTTGTATTGGTGTACCAATACTTGTATTTATTTCTTCATTTAATTACGAAGTGAGGACCTCATGGATAGCTCTGCATATTATGCTAATACATGAAACAAATACAGAATAGAGACAGCTGTGTTCCCATGGTAACATGCTGCTTTACTATGATATACACACACATCAAGCTTGATCTCTCTACCTTAATCTTTGAATGGGATACGGCCCAGTGAATCCTACATTTTGGTACTTAGAATCAAGGTCAAATGTCACATAGAGGTTAGGGTGTTCATACATAATACAACCCTTTTTCACAGTGTTCATATTTAATATTCAAGTGATATGTGAACTTTTGAAACAGTGGCAGAGATATGCTCCGGAAACCTATTATTCTGCATCTGAGATAAAAGGCTAAAAGTCAGAAGGAGTTGTGATGACCTTACTTCGGTATGCAAGACAGCAACTTTTCATGTTGTACCTACATAACTATATATAGCTAGTCCCTAGTCTGTACAATAAGTACTTATTGGGGTATGCTTTGGTGCACAACCTTCTCTTTATGTATGTACATATCAAATTTTATTTTCATACATAAAACAGTGATCATAGTACGCTCCGGAAACAGACACATGGGCCGACGGGCACACCCCCCCACACATCTATGGACAAAGCATAGCCCCATCCTCAACATCCCAGGGGTTACGCTAAATTATGCTCCCTGCACCCATGGAAAATATCATGAAAAATCAAACACTCAGTGTGCATCAACTTGTAGATGATACAAAAAGACTAGGGCCCGCTTCGCGTATCCGGTTCAACCAGTTGAAACGGTTGAACCTGTAAAGAAAACCACAGGCACCGATCTGAACCGAGGCTGACCTCAGAAATATTCGGCACGTGTAGATTTGAGGGGTTCAGACCGTACCTGACTGAAACTAAAATACTGACTATTGCTAGTTTGTGTTATTTCTTTCTCAAACAATGTCAAGCCACATGTAGTTTTTCAGATACGTCATGCAATTCAGTGGATGCGTGAAAGAAGGGTATACATTTGTAATATTCTTGATACATTGTTGTTTATTCACCAAAACTGTGCATTTTTAGCTCCGCTTATAGAATAGTGCAAGTGCATTCGTTTATCGTGAAATAGTTCTGCGCCTCCTGTACCATTTCAACTAGGATAAGCGAATGGTGCCTAGTTTGATTCTTTGATCCATCAAAAGAATTGCATGGCAGCGAAACTGTAAAATTGACTGGCTTTTAAGTCATGTGCCACTTCGATTCTCTGTATTCTTTAAAGGACAGGTGATCAGCCTAGCGATTGGTATGGGTTTTTTCCCCCCTGAGACCGATCAAATAGCTGGCCATTTTAAGTGTCTTCAATTTTGCCATGACATATTCCAGGGGTGCAGAAAGCATAAGTGAGCCTAACCCCTGGAGTATCAAGGACTTCTAAAGCATGTGTACGAAAACATCAAACCATGGGACTGTTCATTACATATATATAAAACTATTGTTCGTACTGACCATAATGGTTCTTTCAACAACAAAAGACCCAAGTGTGGTGACAGCTTAATTAGCAACAAATAAAAATGAAACAACTTCCACAGTTGAGGAGTCCATGCTCTCCGTTAAAACTAACAAGCTCAGCTATAACTCTACCGGTAATTGTTAGTGTTAGTTACAACAGTGATAAGAGTAAACGTTACCATGAGTTCAATCTGTTTGTAAAAGTAAACAAATTCATCAATAATATTTAGTGATTATTAATGTCATATTTATAATTTATATCTATCAATAAGGCCTCCAATAAGATATCAACTATTTGCCATTAAACGACTGATCGACAAAAGGTATCCCTACAAAAAATCTTTGATTAGCAATTTCTATTTCATTGTATTTAACGGTTGATAAAAAACTTGTCAACTCTTCTGATTTGGAAGGGAGACTTCAGATAAGGACTCCTGGTTTTGAATATTTCTAATTTGTGAATTTGGTCAATTTCCTATATTTTGAGTTCTGATGATTTCAACAGAAAAGAACAACTTAAAAGATGTCATTTTAAACTGTCATTTCTTGCCGAGGAGAAATATACACATACTTTGTATGCTTTTGATTTAAAATTAAAGTAAGTCAGTTTCCAATACAGGAGCTGATAGAGCTCCTCTACAATGGACTCAAAAAAATAAGTTATTATAAAATATAAATCAAAACTTCATTGTTAGTTAAATTTGCCCAGGAGTTATAATAAATTCTTCATTCTGTGGAAGATTTTAAACACATATGATAAAATGATCATGAGAATCACTTCTGAAATTCTGTAATTATTTAAAAGATATATCAAATGAAATATTTCAACTTCTTTGCAAACTACCAGATCAAAAAATAATTGAGTCGGAAAATGGCAAACGAAAATATTGTAATTTGGGCCAAACTGACATTTTCTTATACATTTCACTAATTAATGTCATTTTTTAGTCGTCAATTGTTTCTCTATCAGCCCATGGAAACAAATGAGTGACATCATTTTTTATCAATAGATGACGTCATATTATAGCAGAATGGTTGGCATATATTCAGTTCCTTTTTATGTGTGATAGAAAAATTATCATTCCCCACAATCTGGAGCTATAAAGAAATTGAAAATTTCAGCCATTGGTTTGAGATTTTCTGTCCTTCCCAAACAGCTGAGAAAGATTCATACATGTAGTATTTTTTGGTTGTTTCTCTATGCGAGACTTTCAAATGTTATGTTTTACTTATTTTAAACAGGGATATACTTTTGAGAAACCAAACAGTCTTTTTTTAAAAATTATTACTACGTTTTAGCTAAGATGAGGATATTTCGAAAGGTTGGAAGCAAATCTTGTCATTTGCAGGCAATTTGCTATAAGTTTTCATAGATCAGGTTTTTTTCTTCCCATTTTTTTTATTTTTTTTGCCTAACTTCACAATGTATGTGAAATAATTTACCCCAAATAATGATTTTACCCCAAATGATGATTTACTTATTTTTTATGGGAAAAATAAATTATTCAACTCGCGATAAGACATCAAGATTTTATATCCATTCTCGACAGCTAAATCTCGACTATTGCCTACTCGTTATCAATCTCAGTAGATCATACTGAGAAAAGAATTCGAGAGAAAGTATCCTAATCAATCAACGCTCGCTCGATTTCCTCTTGATATAATCATATACAAGGTACGTACTTGTAGTTTTCCTGAAGATGTTGTTTGAAGATTTGTTGTAGCGGTTCGAAGACTCCCGGTGAAAACAGATATATACCACAGTTGATTGCCGTGCTAACAAATGTCTCAGGTTTTTCCACATAATGGAGGACCTGCAATGTAAATGTAATTTGTTGTTACTTACACCGGGTCAATGTTTCGTGGCCGTTAAAACCGGGTGATATACAATGATGGTCTTGGGAATTTTAGTGGTGGGAGGCCTAATTAGACAGTTGACCTCTTATACAAGTGTACTTATATTCCGTCATTGCGTATTACAGATTTATCTTCTCTTGTGAGCAGGTATTGATTGTTACGTCATTGGTTTATGTGAGAAAATTACGTCGTTTTCTCAAAAATTGATGCCGTTACTCTCACAAACAAATGAAGTAACAATCAATACCTGCTCACAAGAGCAGATAACTCTGCAATACGCAAACACGGAATATAGTGATTTTCATTGGTGGGGGGAATGAAAGTACCGCTAACAACTGGTGACCATTTATAACTTAATGTCGACGCCGCAGTCGCCGGAAAAGCAACACCTTAAATTTCACTTCCACTACTAAGTCGCCGCGAGACAAAAACTACAGTGAAAGTCTCTTTAGTTTTGCTTGCAGTGGGAGAGGGATCTTTTAAAGAGGCAAAACAGGTAGGTGCAGTAAGTAAACTCGACAGTGGAGATACACATCTTACCTCGTGGGAATCTTTATTGTCGACCACACAGCCATAGTTGAGAGATTGCTGCCTCGTAGCCTGAAACACAACCAGAGCAAGACAGGAATGAAACAATACAACGGTTAGGGGTCGTATTTACCAGCCAAGATCAATTCCCTTCAGTCCTGATGGATCAAAGCTTTCTTTCAAAAGAGCTTTAAAGTTTATATACAGAGGGTTCTCTCCAAATACTCCAGTTTCCACCGAAATTGTGTCCATGTTCATGCTACATACCATACGGATCAACAAGAGTACTTAATATAAGTTGTTTTAACTTTTTTAATAATTGTTGTAAAATAAATAAAGATTATCTAAACAGAGTGAAACACTATTAATTCAGAAAGTGTTAAACTACAGTGCATGTTATTTATCACAAATTTCTTTAAGAATCATAACCTGGAAATACACCCATGAATTTGATTTGGTGCAAAAAGTTAGAAGATTTTTATTTGTCGTTACTGGTGTCATGCATAAAACAAACCCCCAACAAAATTATCTGGGTACTTTCTATGCATGACACGGGTCATTGTGATTCGCTTACCTCGGTACATAATATTGTACCACAGATACTGGCGGGACTTTTCTTGTGCTGGTCTAACATGTTCTTAAGTGGGAAGTCTCCACACACGTCGGCGTTCATCACGAAGAAGAAGTCAGGGTTCCCGGCCAGGATCTGGTCTCGGAAGTGGTAGAGTCCACCAGCTGTGCCCAACGCTGTGTATTCTTGCAGATACCTGTTAAATTGAGATTGATTGATAGAATAATTCTTTAGTGACAAATCAATATAAAAAGGTTACATTCCACAACACAAGTATGCTACTCCTTACAATATTAACGAGGCCTACGTGGGGCAGTTGTCAGAGTACTGACCACATGTCGGTGGTTTTCCTTCAGGTACTCCAGCTTTCCTTCACCACCAAAACCTGGCATATCCTTAAATTACCATCGCTGTTAAGAGGATGTAAATTAAAACACAAACAAACAAACAAACAAAATTAAATCATAATATCTCCAGCCACATTTAAAGAAGTCTTAAAAGATTTCAATCACCCCCTATTGGGCCTCATCACACTGTCCTTGAGGGTTTTCAACTATAGACTAACACCTCTGCCCCCATGGGTCACAAAGGTATACCCTTATTTTTGTCAAGGTATTTTGAGAGTTTTTATTAGGAACAGGCAGCAGACTAAAACGACTGGTTCAGCTCTTTTCTTCTTATGTACATCATCAATCTGATTAAAATACAGCTCCTCATTATCCTGTCGTTCTACTGTCGTATGAGAGTAGAACCACAGTATAATGAGGAGCTGTATTTCAATCAGATTGGCACATCATGTATCTCCTATATATAGTATTACAAAAGATGGCCAGTTAAAAATAGCAGTTGATCTGTTCAAATAAAAGTTAATGAAAAGCCTGTTTTTCACACCGAATTCAGGTAACTCACTTTAACTGTATTGGCCATGGTCTGATAATATTTCATTTGAAACGTAGACAGAGGAAAAATGGTGGACAGACATGTACACCTTACAATAACATAAGCTTACACTTTATTGTACCTTGTACTCTGATTTCAGTCAGATACGCTAAAAGTGGAAGAAATAAGGCCAGTCTGGTGGTGAAATATACAGAGATTATGGAACTGGGTCCATCGGCGGCGACCAGGTAACTCAATTGGTAAAGTGTCTGTCTAGAGTGCAGAAGGTCTGGGGTTGAAACAACTGTCTGGCCCTGCGTTATTACAATTGTATTTTATAAACTGAAGTAACTTTACAACAATTACGAAACAATTACGAAACAATTAATGTAACTTATAGTATATAATCACTCTTGTTGGCCCGGATGTAAGCGTGCAGGGGTCTTAATATGGGAGAGGAAACTGGAGTATCCGGAGAAAACCCATGTGGTCTGGCAGGTGACTTCATACCTTTTCACATCCAATCGGGGAATCAAACCCTGGTCGCCTTGGTGAACGGCCAGTGTGTTATCCACTTCACCACCCAACCACAATCATTTTACAGTTATATAAAGGTTCCCCGTTAAATGCTTGTAGGTAATAACATATTTATCTAATTAAATTTTGTTAATTTTCAAATTTGTATAAATACACAAGGTTTGCAATAACAGGACATCTCCGTAAGTTAAAAATTAAATATCTTCTGATCAAATGTTGGTGAGGATAAAATATACCTACCGCACTTGTAACTTAAATTCTTTTTGAGCTGAGTGGATGAATTTAGTGAGAGCATCGTTTGGCTGATAGAAGCCAATTAAAATCACCTCCTTCATGTCTGGAATCTGTAGAAAAGATCATTATATATCTGTAAAACCACTTATTGTTAGTGAAAAATAAACTAAGCCACTTAGTGACTTACCTATTTTTCATGAAAAAACTACCATACAAGGACTTTGCTTATTTCTTGTTCCAGAAAAACCTATGCCCTTAACTTTTTGTTGTGTGAAAACTAACCCCCCTAATTTTTCATTGTAAAATATTGAAGATAGCAACGTAAACAGTTAATGATTCCTCCACTAAAATCGAAGGGGGCATAAAAACAAAACCAACCATTTAGATGTTATCAAATCATAGGTGTTATTATTTCACATTCAATTTAAGGTGGAAAATGTTGAAACTATACTTTACCTTGCTGCATGCTTCAATGTGATGGTATATGATGGAGAAACCGGCCACTGGAAACAAAGGTTTAGGGATCTCCAAGGACAAGGGGCGGAATCGTGTACCTGTCAACACAGAAATAAAGGTTTAGGGATCTCCAGGAACAAGGGGCGAAATCGTGTACCTGTCAACACAGAAATAAAAGTTTAGGGATCTCCAAGGACAAGGGACGGAATCGCGTACCTGTCAACACAGTAATAAAAGTTTAGGGATCTCCAGAGAAAAGGGACAGAATTGTGTACCTGTCAACACAGAAATAAAGGTTTAGGGATCTCCAAAGACAAGGGACGGAATTGCGTACCTGTCAACACAGTAATAAAGGTTTAGGGATCTCCAAAGACAAGGGACTGAATCGCGTACCTGTCAACACAGAAATAAAGGTTTAGGGACCTCCAGGGACAAGGGACGGAATCGCGTACCTGTCAACACAGTAATAAAAGTTTAGGGATCTCCAGAGAAAAGGGACGGAAATGTGTACCTGCCAACACAGAAATAAAGGTTTAGGGATCTCCAAGGACAAGGGACGGAATCGCGTACCTGTTAACACAGTAATAAAAGTTTAGGGATCTCCAGAGAAAAGGGACAGAATCATGTACCTGTCAACACAGAAACAGTTTTAGGGATCTCCAAGGACAAGGGAGGGAATTGTGTACCTGTCAACACAGAAATAAAGGTTTAGGGATCTCAAGGGACAAGGGACGGAATTGTGTACCTATCAACACAGAAATAAAAATTTAAGGGGTCTCAAAGAACAAGGGACAGAAACATGTACCTGTCAACACTGAAATATAGTTTTAGGGATCTGGAAAACAAGGGACAAAATAGTGTACCTGTCAAAAACAAAAAAAAGGATCTGATATTTTTTTTTTTTTAATATTGCACCCCCAAAGACAACACTTTTACAACCAAGGTTCTGTATCTCCTTGCCAAGCATACATCAAAAACTTTGATGTAAAAGAACCAGCTTGTAAAATCAATATTCAGCTCTGCATGACCTAGATATAAAGATGAACTTTAGATATATCATTTTGTACCATTTAGTTTGATCGCAAAAGACATTGATGTGTTAAAGTCAGGGGATTTTTATAAAAGATATAAGCCTTATATATGTAATTCATCCTCGATAATCCAGGGGTTAGATGTGCTCACTTTCGCTTTCTGCACCCCTGGAATGTGTCAGAACAAAATTGAAGGCTCAGTGTGTGCTCAACCTTGTGGGCGAGACCAGAAGACAAGTTTGATTATTTGATGTACATGAAAAGAATCTGTCGGCCGCGTAATAGTAAGATATACTGGCTTTGAAGTTGGGTGTTGTTTCTCTGAAATCGTCAATGGATTGCATGTATCAAGCTAGCGATTGGTCATTTTTTTTTTACCGAAGACCAATCAAATTTGTAGCTGCATGCCTTCAAGTTTGCAATGACATTCCAGGGGTATATTAAGTGAAAGTGAGCGTACCCCCTGGGTTTTTTGAGGATGCATGTGTAGTAGGCCGAGGAATAGTGATAAAGATAGTGCCGTTGCTGGGGCTCGAACCCGCAACCCTTGTCTCTCTGACCCGCTGAGCTTAAGGGAAATTCCCTGCAGCGGACGCTTGTAAGGCCACCTTAATGAATACACATCTCTTTTACACATCGTGACATGTTATGATGTAATTGGGGTCTTTGAATAATACTTTACTTGTGATCAGAGGCTTTACTAGTGTAGCGGGGGACGTTATAAAATATATGTGTTCGTCGACAGTATTAAGCTAACAGGGTTGTAAGCTTAGTTCTGTGGTATGTCTGTAAGTTGTGTATGTGTGTCAGTGAACCTGTGTCACCCTGACCTTTGTTTTCTGTTCACGTGTCCTGTCTGAGGTCTATTTTTTATCATGCATTGTCTGTAGTCGCTGTACCTGTGTGCTTCTGTGAATCCTCTGTTGTGATTGGTCCTTTAGTTTCGTATTGTCTAATGTGGGATAAATTTGGGGTGGTGTGTCGTATACAGGGCAGTCAGATGAATTAGGTTCCTGTGTGCCGTCACATTTTTTCGTCAGGAATATTAAAGGTTAGGTTAGGAGTTTTAGATAGCGACTGCGTCGGGATATAGGGGTCAGCGTTAGTTTCAGAGTATATATAGTTAGGTCATAGGTAGTATGGGGGGGGGTCAACCTTTACATGTATTTGCAAGGCCTAGGCTATTGTAATTGTTTTCTATGTATTTTTTGTTGTAAATACCTATGTTATAATAAATTGTTAATTTATTGCAAGGCGTTTGTTTTCCCTCTAAAACAGTTACAAGTTACTCATCGAACCTGGGTTGATCTGCAGGGCGAGTCGGGGTGCAGTTTGACGTACGGACAAACTGGGCCCAAAACGCTCCTGTTACAAAGTGGTGCTCCATCAATGCGCGGATGGTTATGCCCGTCGTGACATTTAATCTTATATAAGAACTGGCGCATACGGTTAAAATTCTAAAAAGAAAGAATAGTTAACTTAGAAAAGAAAACATCGTAGCCAAGTAAATGTCGGCCGTAATAACAACACTGTAGAATTCAGCACATGAAACACGGGTTTGTATCCAACTCGGGTGATGTGACTTCACAGAATATATGACGACGATATAAATTTACCCTTCATTGGACCACCGATCAAGATAATTGTCTTCAGCATCTTTTTGTCGGTTGGTTACTAATCTATAGAAGTAAACGTGTCAGTACCAAACCTCCGGAAGTTTACTAGACTGTGTTAAAAGTTAAAGCGGAAGCCGTACCGGGTGAGGACAAAACCCGGAATGCACTCAGGCGTGAAGATAAGCTTATAATATAGGCCATAGGTCTATCTCCCTCGATTCATTCTGGATTTTCATTCGGAGACCAGCACATGAAAGCTCCTTTTATACCTGTAATAATGTTATAAGTAATGGTTAGCAGTATTTACTATTAGAAGTGAAAGTGGGGGTCGGAATGTTTTCGTTCTATTATGATTATTAATTATGAGAAGTTCTTGTTTGAACAACCAATAACATTTTCTATATGACGTTTCGATGACTAGTACGATATATGTACATTAGACAAATGACCAGTGAAGCGTATGCACACAAAGGTGTAAAATGTCAAGGGCATACACATCAACATTGATGGAGCCCCCGTAAAATAAAGAAGAAGAATATGTGTACGAGTTGTCCATAAAATCGATGTCGATTTCGGCTACGCTGGAAACGTATGTACACAAGTTGTTATCTATGTACCGAAATGACTCAATTCAGCTACGCTTTGCTAACACTTGATGTTGCCTTTTTTTACTAGCACACCCGATGACGACGCACTTAGAATTAGACAGATACTGGCTCAAAAACACAAACCTTTAGACTCGTGACCTCATGAATTTGCTGGAGTTTGTGCTCACAACAACATATTTTAGTTTCCGGAACAACATGTACATCTATCAACAACGCTTCGGCACCGCTATGGGTAGTCCAGTATCTCCCATTGTTGCCAATTTGTTCATGGAATATCTGGAGCAAGAACCAATAGCCTCTACCGGAGACGTTATGTTGACGACATACTTGAGATAATCTAGAAGGGGCCACAGAAAGATTTGACCACACATATCAACACTATAGATGCCATTAACAACATCAAATTTACATGTGAGGCAGAAACCAACGGTACATTGCCCTTTCTAGACACTCTACTGGTAAAGAAAGAAGACGGAACTGTGAAGGTATTTGGTCTATAGAAATAAGACCCATACGGACCAATACCTGAACTTCCAATATCACCATCCTTTACACCAGAGGTTAGGCGTTATACGCACATTGCTCAAAAGAGGTGATACAATAGTCACAGAACAACAGGACAAAACACAAGAGCAGAATCACAGCACTAGGGCAATGAGAACACGCATATATATGGGCCGTAAAAAACCCAGTGTCGAAGTAAGAAGAACGATAAGAACAAAACCAAAGGTCAAGTGGTCACCCCGTATATAAAGGGTATATCCGAAACCACCCAGAGGCGGTCCTCCTTAAAAGCGTCTTCAAGTGACAACAAGCGTTGCCAGACAAAATCTTTTAAAATACTGAATAAAGTAAGCGACATCAGAAGAAATGTTGTTAATATGACTAGAATACACCTGTACCAAATTTCAATTTGATAAAATGACCCGAGTTATGTTGATTTGAATTTTTATCGATTTATAGTGAAGCGTCGCCAGATAATATCTTTAAAATTACTCGCTTAAGTAAGCGACATCAGAGGATATGTTATTAGTTAGACTTTTATTGATATATATTCCAAATTTCAGCTCGATATTTGAAAAAATTATCGAGTTATGATTAATTTATCATTACGATCGGCGGCGTGGCATACGTGTGTGAATATAACTCAACATATGAAGAAGCGTCTTCAGAACATATCTCTAAAATTAATCGATTATTCATATAACTATGATACACCTTTATACCAATNTTTTGTTCATTTGTCCATTTTATCAAGTTTTAAGAGAAAGACGTATAAAATTGTACTACTGGAAAAAACCATCTGTTTTCAAGCTGATTCAATTATTAAGCACAACGAACGTTAAAGAATTAACTATGTTAAGTAAATATATATATGATGCCACCCAGTTGAGGAATAGCATGATATAATGTTAAAATATATGTAACTACATGCATTTTTTGTCCATTCTCCACTGCGTTATTGCAGTGTCTGCCACTGTATTTATATGTATTGTGTACATACTGATGAGCTGTAAAGCTCAAAGTCAATAAATGAATTGAAAAAATACGTATACGTCACTGGCATAGGTGAACACCGTTAGAATATATTGCTATATAAACATTGATACACCTTTAATCAGCTGTGTCAAGAATAACATTATTTTATTTATTGAACAATTTAGATTTTAACTGTAACCGATTAAGAATACATTTAACAATGTGTTTCATTATATATTTTTTTATTATTATAACCAATATAGTGGGAGGGGAATGCGTAATCTTCGAGTTTCTCAGGACTTTTTGAGAAAGATGGTGGCCCTGAAAAGGGCCGTTTAAGCAGGCGACTAGTGAGGTCTTTGACAAAATAACGCTAGTCGAACCTGTCTGGCGAACCGCCAAGTGATAGTACGGTTCAGGTGATCCCCAGGTGAACCCCATCAACAAAGTCTGACCTTTTGAGGCGCCTCAGCCAGAAGTGGACCTTCGGGTGCTGCCTGTATTTCCTCGCAAGGGCTTCATTCAGGGCTTCCACTTTGATGTTATAGTCTGTGGCCGTCATCCCTCGTGGACGGTATCTGTAAAAGATACTCCCGATAATGATTGTTGGGGGGTCGGGCTTCTCCAAAACACGTTGGTCGATGTTTCCAACTATTCCCTCCAGTGTCGACATTGCAGAGATTTCATTCCCCGCAACCTGCAGGAAAACTTTGGATACATCGGTGGTCATGAACTTCTTGAATACATCACTATGTATTAGTGATG
Organism: Mizuhopecten yessoensis; assembly: GCF_002113885.1. Lineage (NCBI taxonomy): Eukaryota > Metazoa > Mollusca > Bivalvia > Pectinida > Pectinidae > Mizuhopecten > Mizuhopecten yessoensis. Next base: position 586,039 of record NW_018480072.1, on the reverse strand, counting down.
TAGACGTAGCTCCCCCTTTACCAAAGAACAGGACATCGTCCAGTAATCTAGTCCTGGCCCTCTCCAAACATATAACGGACCCTGAGTAGAACCACGTCCACGTCCGTAGGGTCTGGTAGCATGCTCGTTTCAAGAGTGGCTGAGAGTTCTACAATATAATCCATTCTAACTGTGTTCACCTATATGCGAAGCCCTACCCTACGTACACATATGTGACACGGCGTATAGCATCGTAAAATTAAATTCACGATAACTCAATCATTTTTCAACAAATCTACCTGAAGTTTGGTATAAAGGTGTATCATAGTTATATGAATAACATATCTTCTGATGTCGCTTACTTAATCGATTAATTTTAGAGATATAGTTTGAAGACGCTTCACAATCTGTAGAGTTCTATTCACAAACGTGTGCCACATCGCCGATCATAATAACCAAACTTATCATTACTCAGTCATTTATTCAAATATCTACCTGCAGTTTGGTATAAAGTTGTTTCATACATATCTTCTGATGTCGCTTACTTAATCGATTAATTTTAGAGATATAGTCTGAAGACGCTTTACGATCTGTAGAGTTCTAATCACACACGTATGCGACGCCGCCGATCGTAATGATAAATCAATCATAACTCGATCATTTTTAGCTCACCTGGCACGAAGTGCCAAGTGAGCTTATGCCGTGGCACGGCGTCCGGCGTCCGGCGTCAATATTTTACTTTAAACGACTTCTTCTTAATAACCGATAGGCCTAGGGTGTCGATATTTGGCCAGAAGCACACTGGGATGAATGGCTACAAAATTTGTTAAAATTAATGACCTTCACCCATATTCAAGGTCACCGGGGTCAAATATGTTAAAAACTTTAAACATCTTCTTCTCGATAACCAAACTGCCCAGGGAGATGATATTTGGCCAGTAGCATGCTTGGGTGAAGGGTTACCAAGTTTGTTCAAATGAATGACCTTCTACCATATTCAAGGTCACAGGGGTCAATTGTCTTAAAAAAACCTTTAAACAACTTCTTCTCAATAACTGAAATGCTCAGGGTGATGATATTTGGCCAGTAGCATGCTGAGATAAAGGGCTACAAAGTTTGTTCGAATAAATGACCTTAACCCATATTCAAGGTCACAGGGGTCAATTATGTGAAAAACTTTTAAATAATTTCTTCTGAATAACCAAAATGCCTAGGGTGATGATATTTAGTCAGTAGCATACTAGGATCAAGGGCTACCAAGTTTGTTTAAATGTATGACCTTGAATCATATTCAAGGTCACAAGGAGCAAATATGTTCATAATATTTAAACAACTTGTTCTGAATAACCAAAAGGCACAGGATGTTGATATTTAGTCAGTAGCATGCTGGGATCAAAGACTACTATGTTTGTAAAAGTGAATGACTTTGACTTACATTCAAGGTCACAGTGGTCACATTTGTTTAAAATCTTTAAACGACCTCTTCTGAATAACCATGGGTTGCAGGATATTGATACTTAGCAAATTGCATCCTGAGATGAAAGGCTATAAAATTTGTTCAACATAATGACTTTGTTCGACTTTCAATCACAGGAGTGGAAGGTTTAAAAAAAAAAAAGGTCTTTTGAATGAATTTTAATCATAAATACTGATATTTTGCCCGAGCTTTATTTTAGATCACTTTTAAAGTTACAAGTGTGAGATTTATACCAGGTGAGCGATGCAGGCCCATTGGGCCTCTTGTTTCAAATATCGAGCTGAAATTTGGAATATATATAAAAAAAGTCTAACTAATAACATATCTTCTGATGTCGCTTACTTTAGCGAGTAATTGTAACGATATTATCTGGCGACGCTTTCTTCACTTTACATGCGAATACACACATGAGCCACGCCGCGATCGTAAAAATTCAATTCATCATAACTCACTCATTTTATCGAATATCGAGCTGAAATTTGGTACAGAGGAGTATTATAGTCATATTAACAACATATCTTCTGATGTCGCTTACTTTATTCGGTATTTTAAAAGATTTTGTCTTGCGACGCTTGTTGTTACTTGAAGACGCTTGTTGTTGGTTGAAGACGCTTTTAAGGAGGACCCCCCAGAGGATATATCGCAGTCATAGCATAGCAACAGCCATGAAGCCCCACAAGACGCTTCGCAATATCCTAGTACACCCTAAGGATAAAACACCCAAAGAAATGCGCAGAATGCGTAGACAAAATCGGATGCAAAAACTGCGACGCGTCGTCTGTTAGAGAGACTGGAAGGCGAGTTGGGGTCCGCCTTGGTGAACACCGGAATAAGACCGAAACCCAAGAAGGTAGAAATAAACCAGATCAGAAAGAAAACAGTCAGAGTCCAAGATAAATAAATCGGCAATCATAGACCATGCCACACAGAAAAAACATGTGATTGACGGGCATAACTCAAAAGTTTTGGACAGAGAGAGCAATCTGTTCAAGCGGCAGATAAAGGAAGCCATCTGGATACGCCGCATTGGGCCAGTTATAAATCGAGACGAGGGGGCTCAAATACTCCCGAACATCTATGACCAAGTGTTAACAAAGCGTAGCTGAATTGAGTCATTTCAGTACATATATAACAACTATTGGACAACTCGTACACATTTTACACCTTTGTGTGCATACGCTTCACTGGTCATTTGTCTGATGAAGGTGACAGTGTACATACCGTACTGATCATCGACACGTCACAGAACATTTTATTAGTTGTGTAAAAAGAACTTCTCATAATCCATACTTACCAACCTGAAGAAAATGTTTAGAAATGTTTGCGTTCTAATAAATACTCATATCTCGAATAATACTGAACCGATTTTTGTTCGGTGACCACTCTTAGCAAGACAAGTTTATATTCTTTAAGCTGATATAACTTTTATTTATGTGGTGGCCGGAATGAACCACTATGAATGTAAAACACCTTTTTCGATTTTTTTAAACAACCTTTTTTTTTCGAAGTGCGGGTCATTTGTCTGATGAAGGTGACAGTGTACATACCGTACTGATCATCGACACGTCACATAGAACATTTTATTAGTTGTGTAAAAAGAACTTCTCATAATCCATACTTGCCAACCTGAAGAAAATGTTTAGAAATGTTTGCGTTCTAATAAATACTCATATTTCGAATAATACTGAACCGATTTTTGTTTGGTGACCACTCTTAGCAAGACAAGTTTATATTCTTTAAGCTGATATAACTGTTATTTATGTGGTGGCCGGAATGAACCACTATGAATGTAAAACACCTTTTTCGATTTTTTTAAACCTTTTTTTTTCGAAGTGCGGAAAAACATCGAGAAAACTAAACTAAGATACAAAATGCATAACAAACTGACACCATCATACCTGTATATATTAATATCTGATTCAGACGGAGAAAGAAACCCCTACTCATTGAGAAATAATAACAAACACCTTATTCCTTATTATAGTCTTACAAGTACTAGATTATCTTTTATACCAGCTTGACCTTAGCTGTTAATAGGACGTTAAACAAAATAAAACCAAACCAAACCAAATTTATACCAACAACTACCAGACTCTGGAATAGCATCTCGGAATTCTTTTAAAAATTCTATACATAAAGATCACAAGAAACCTCCACTCTATTTTAACTACGTACCTCGCCATCTCAATATTCTACATAATAAATTAAGACACAACTGCAGTGCACTAAATAATTATCTGTATCGTTATTTTTTTAACTGATTTCCCATCATGTGCTTGTAGTCTCGTACCATTTTTGATGGAATGTCCACTTTATAGTAACATAAGAAATGATATGTTGATTAAGTTGCTTAACGCTCAGCAAATTAGGAGTGGGACGACTGGTTCACCCGTTGTCAGTATAATGTGACCGGGTGGGGCGTCCTGCTGGGTGTCTTCGGCAGTATGTTTCAGTGAGGTAGCACTATAAAGCCGGCATCAGTTCCGCGCTATCACAAGGAGACGAACACGAACATATCGCAGCCTCCCAAAAAACACACACATACACTACATGGATGCATCTTGCACACAGGGGAGGCCGTCCTTAAATGACTTTAGCTGTTAATAGGACGTTAAACCAAATCAAACAAACAAAGATTAAGTTGCATCGGTATCATCCATTACATCTAGATACGCTTCTGCATTGAAATGTTGATCAAACATTAGATAAAACCAAACTGATTTTGAAATTGTTCAAATATTTATTGGTGCAGGTAGTATATTTTAAATATAGTCTTGAAGAACAGGTGAACTTATCCTATAGTCTACACTCTCATTCCTTGGCTTTCTATATAGCCTACCCAATCCTATCACTACCTTTTCTTAACCACCATGCCATGCCTTTGTTTGTTTGTTTGTTTGTTTGTTTGATTTTGTTTAACGTCCTATTAACAGCTAAGGTCATTTAAGGACGGCCTCCCCTGTGTGCAAGATGCATGCGTGTAGTGTATGTGTGTGTATTTTGGGAGGCTGCGATATGTTCGTGTTTGTCTCCTTGTGATAGCGCGGAACTGATGCCGACTTTATAGTGCTACCTCACTGAAACATACTGCCGAAGACACCCAGCAGGACGCCCCACCCGGTCACATTATACTGACAACGGGCGAACCAGTCGTCCCACTCCTAATTTGCTGAGCGTTAAGCAGGAGTAGAAACTACCATTTTTAAAGACTTTGGTATGTCTCGGCCAGGGGACAGAACCCAAAGCCTTCCTCACAGGGGCGAACGCTCAACAAATGGCCAAAAGTGAGGCATTGTCAAGGGAGACATTAGGAAGAAGAAAGTTATTTAGAAAGGAGAGTAGAGATAAGGTCCCAAATTTAGTCGCCTCTTACGATCATGCAATTGGGGGCAGCAGGTACAATTCTTACGCCCTACCTGCAGGGTCACCATGCCATGCCATAAGAATATTTTTGTAATATGAATTAAAAAAAAAAATCTATTTCTTTTCTGCTTGGCGCAATGAAACGATACCTAGAGGGAGCTTGAATATACAACAGAGCAAGGTTATTAGGAATGAGCATTTACATGGAACATTTGAACAGAGGGAGTACCTAGAGTGTGTAGCTAGTATGTGCAAGGCAGACTTATTATACATTACTAAACATTATTATTTGATCAGAAATTATGTGATATTCTTGTGATTTCCCTGCACTTTTAATCTGTTTGATTCCTTTTTCTGACTTCCAAATTCGTTTTATGGTATACAACTGTACATATGTCTATTGTCGCTATCACATTGTTGTAAACAATTCTTGAGGAGAGGGCTTTTATAAGTTGTCATAACTTGTGCCCAATCCTCTTGCTTGAACTTAGAAGCAATGAAATATGTTTAAACCAAATACTGTGGTGGTGAAGAAAGGGTCAAAACTTTATCGCAGAATTGTGTTATTTGTGTAAAATTCGATGCGGTGGATATAGCTACCGAGACCAACTCACGTGCACGGTGGTCGCCTTTATGAAGGCAGCGGAAAGTAGGATGTAGGCTATCTGTGTTGTGGAAGGTTTTCATTTTTGCGAGTGCCTGAATCGATATGTAGAGTTATTAAGATTTAGTTAGAAAAAAATATAAAGGTCACGATTATTTCGCGGAGATGAATGAAAAACCAACCGTCAGTAAAACTTTGTTACCTTTACATGTTGTGAGCTTGTAACTTTTTAAAGTACAATCAAAGTTTATCGTTGAAAGCAATCTTTGTTAGAATTATAGTGCATACAGCTTCAATTAATTCAAATCTATGTTATGACAAGTAGTTTAAATCATTGATCTTGAAAAAGCTTTTGATTGTTTCTTGGAAGTTTATTTATAAAGTTCTGGATTATTTTAAATTTGAGGAAGATATGAAAAAAATATGGGTACAAAATAAAATCAAGTTCAGCTATTAATCAAGGGGGAAATGTCTCCGTTTTTTCGAACTTGAAAGAGGCTGTAGGCAGAGAGACCCCATCGCACCATATACACTACTCACATTTTGCTAAAGATCACCTATATTATTTTCCTTCTGTACTGTTTTGGGCGAATATGTTAGTCTTACAATATCCAATATAAATAAACATGACGGCTGCTGAAATATCGCTGGGCATTGTGAGATTTGACAATGTCATTGTAAATTCATGTGCAAAATAAAATAAAAAATACTTATTACAACGAAAACAAGACCAAGGTCTGCAATATCGTACAAAAATGCACATCGGTTGAAATCGCCAATGCCGGCCATGGAAATAGTTTTAACGCTCATGCAATTTACCAAAAATATTGTCTGTTACACTGCACTGATCAACAGGGGTTCGTTACAAATGTCTGAAATACACATTCTATATACCTACTGACACATGTTTNAAACATGACGGCTGCTGAAATATCGCAGGGCATTGTGAGATTTGACAATGCCATTGCAAATTTATGTGCAAAATGAAAAATAAAATAAAAAACACTTTTATTACAACGAAAACCAGACCAATGTCTGCAATATCGTACAAAATGCACATCCGTTGAAATCACCAATGCCAGCAATGGAAACAATTTTAAANCAAATACATTCACGCCTGGATTCTTCACAAAATGAGCAAAAAGAAAAGTTCGAATTAACTTTCAAAAATAACTCCCTCGTGGAGGACAAGGTCGGATTTACGGTGTTTACTGTATTTGTCCATGCGCAAAATTTGTTCCGGGGAAAAATCGAAACAATTTCAAATCTAACTTTCAGCTCAGGAGTTATATTGATAAACTTAAACCACCCTATAGACATATCATAAGCAATTGTATTGATACCGAATTGTGGAATAAAGTTGAAGTGTTTGTTTAAATTTCAAAGTACTGCTTTGTTTGCCAATCAGCACGCGACGATACGCTGTTCAAACTATTGAACGAAATTGTGTGGACTGTCGATTAGGCGGGCATTTTTAATTTTAAATATAAATTATAAGTTAAAAGCAAACGCGCATTTTGTTGTTTGCTTGCAAAGCTGTGTCATTCAAATAGATCATAAATACCATACAAAAACAGTTGAATGCTTAAAAGGAAATCAATTTGATGAATATTCTTTGCGTGCTTTTGTTTTAATATGGCACAAAGACGAACCAAACAACGGTTAAATGACGGTGAAATGAATAGGGGCATCGGAATGCTGCAAGCTAGCATGTCTCAACGTCAGGTTGCAGCAGACCTTGGGGTGTCTCAAAGTGAGGTGGCAAGAATGTGGAATCGTTTCCAAACCCTTCCAGACGTCATGCTGGAGGTCGTTCTAGGGCTACAACGCTTAGCTAAGACCAAATTTTGCTCATACAGGCACGGCGTCACAGGTTCCAAATTGCCACAGTTTTACGAAATGACCTAAATGCTTCTTGTACCTGGGTAGCCACTCAGTCTTTTTTTGCATGCTGATGAATTAAAAGAGCAATCAATTTTTCAAAAATAATCTCGGTATAAACCAAATAAAATATTTATTTTCACAAATTCCCAAAAATAAAAGTGATCCTTAGCTGTGCTGAAATTGTAGCTACATGTATTAGAATAAGGAACAATAAAAATTTAAAAGATACTGATAATAGTCCTATTTTACTGTCGCAATATGCGGATGACACTTCACTGATTTTAGATGGAAAAGACGAATCACTTAAAGAATCAATTGATGAACTAAAAACTGTTGCAAACATATCTTGATAAAAAACAAATGTATCTAAAACGCAGGCTATTTGTATTGGAAGTAAAAAAAATAGTGATGAAGTTATGTACCCTGAATTGAATCTACAGTGGTGAAATAAAAAAATAATACTTTTAGGCATTGAGTTTCATGTGGACCTACACCGAATACCTAAACTAAATTATGATGAAAAAACTAGTAAAGATAAAGGCACTCATTATAACATGGGAAAGAAGAATTTTGACTCCAATAGATAGAATTCATATTATAAAGGCACTATCAATTTCTCAGTTTAATCATCTCTTTATCTCTTTGCCAAACCAAGATGAAAAAGTTGAACACAGAACTGTACTGTTTTCTATGGAAAAGTAAAATAGATCAAGTGAAAAGAGATATAACTGTTAAAAATCACATTGACGGGGGTCTAAAAATGTTACATGTCAAGTCTTTCATTGAACCTCTAAAGTTATCGTGGTTAAGGAGACTCTATACAAGTCCAAGTAAATGGCAAATTAGTTGATGACCATATTTTGAATCCATTATTCCTATCTATAAGACATCAAAATATTTGTATAGCTTTAACTATACATATATTGACATATGCAGCTGACAACATGCTCTTTACTCCCTCCCTCCTGTTTTCCTTTGCCCGTCATACATATACATATAGATATTTACTATTGATTGCCTGACATCTCTCTCCCTCTCTCTGTCTATCTGTCGTTATATGTTTTGTCCGTGTCTTTGTCTCATCCTCTGTCTATTTTAAATGTATTAAAATTACAATCAATAATTGTTTGTGTGAAAGCGGAAGCAAGATTAGTGTGTGAGATTTTTCAGCTATTACAAATTACATATGTGATACACATGAATATGTATAAAAACAAATAGTCGTAACAGTAGTAACAGTTTGACAACAGAACAATCAAGCATTCCATTTTCAAATAAACAGTTTGAGAACTACCTGAAGAGCGAGGAAGCAACTTACAAAGGACAGAGAACTTGGAGGCAAATAGCCATAGGAGACGGCAAAGGTCTCCCTCTCTCCCCTGTGTGCAAGATGCATGCGTGTAGTATATGCGTGTGTTTTGGGAGACTGCGATATGTTCGTGTTTGTCTTGTGATAGCGCAGAACTGATGCCGACTTTACAGTGCTGCCTCACTGAAACATACTGCCTAAGACACCCAGCAGGATACCCCACCCGGACACATTATACTGACAACGGGCGAACCAGTCATCCCACTCCTAAATTGCTGAGCGTTAAGCAGGACTAGAAACTACCATTTTTACAGACTCTGGTATGTCTCGGCCAGGGGACAAAAGCCAAATCCTTCCTCTCAGGGGCGAACGCTCAAATAAAGGCCAAAAGTGAGACATTGTCAAGGGAGACATTAGGAAGAAGAAAGTTGTTTAGAAAGAAGAGAAAAGATAATATCCTAAATTAAGTCGCCTCTTACGATCATGCAATGGGGGCAGCAGGTACAATTCTTACGCCCTACCTGCAGGGACGCTTAATTGTTGAACTACTGTTATCGATCCATTGATACTGATCACATGTCCAGTCCACCTCCCTTAGATTTAACTGGTGGTATATTCGAAACTATCTGTGTTGTGATCTTTAAGGATGCTAACTTTACTATCAGTTGTAAGATTGATGTTTGTATCATAAACCTGATGATACCAGGTGGTAACGAGATGAGTGCAGTAAGGTACGGCGTCGAATGTGGCGTCGTAGTTGGTTGTGGCGGATTAGTAGATGGTGGCGTAGGTGTTGGCGGAGTAGTGGTTCTGATGTTGGCAACTCCGGCAAGAAGATCGTTGACGATACGGGTTGTTCCCTTAAAACTGAGGTGGAAACCATCTCTGCTAAGTAGATGTTCTTGGATCTGTCCTTTCCGGGCGAATGCCGAGTGTCGGATGTAGTGAATGTTGTGGATGTGCTACAGTGATAAGGGCTTTGTTGATCTGTCAAGCCTTGCTGTTGACGTTTGCGTTAAGCTGTGGTGTGGCGTTTTCCCAACGCCAATCAATCATGGGCAGCATGCCAGATATAGGTACCTGGATCATGTAATATAAGTGACTGTATTATATTACTTTGTTATACATGATTGCCAAATATTCAGTAATGAAACGAGGTGATACAATATTTTTTTATAGAATCAATTGAGGTTTTGTAGTCCATCTGTTTTGTCTTACCCTTTTTGAAAGTTTAAAATGTTTACACTTGATATAATATTTACATATAAATATAAATTAAAAATGTAAAATACTGTTTTCAATAATCATACTTTTTCCCTTGAAATTTCAAATAAAGTAGCACTTATTAACAATTACTTGAACATGAATATTAACATTTAAATACTGAAAATTTGTTTTCAGCACGAAAATGTATACAGTAAATTGGAATGAGGCAATCTTGATGATAAAACAATTACATTTGAATGGAAGATGGACAGGGATAGGATATACAAACGTGTTTACATATCAGGCATTGAAAAAAAAAATAAAAGTGGAAAGTGGGCTATTAATAAAAATAGCGATAAAACTATTCATTCATCTGGGCTCTCCTTTGGAGGGGTTTATACCTAGAAAGACCCGTGCGTGTGGTCTGGGCTGCATCCTCAGGGTGTGGTCGTCTACTTCCGTCCTGCAGCTCCGCATCCACCTACAACTACATGCAGTCTAAGGGGTGTCAATCACAAGAATGTAAGCTACAGTTTTCCCCGTATGAATGGTTAGTTCAAAGGGGTATAGAAAGGACAGCCCTAATTGGGATCGAGCTTCCGGTAATTAATGATTTAACATCTAAGCTATCTATAATTGATAGATTTATGTATATGTTGAAGAAAATCAAATATTATTTATTTTTTATTTGTAATGTTTTGTTAGCTCACCTGGCACGAAGTGCCAAGTGAGCTTATGCCGTGGTGCGGCGTCCGTCGTCCGTCCGTACTTTAAACGACTTCTTCTTAATAACCGAAAGGCCTAGGGTGATGATATTTGGCCAGAAGCAAACTGGGATGAAGGGCTACAAAGTTTGTTCAAATAAATGACCTTCATTTATTTTCAAGGTCACAGGGGTCAAATATGTTAAAAACTTTTAACAACTTCTTCTCAATAACCATAATGCCAAGGGTAATGATATTTAGTCAGTAGCATACTAGGATCAAGGGCTACCAAGTTTGTTTAAATGTATGACATTGAATCATATTCAAGGTCACAAGGAGCAAATATGTTTAAAATATTTTAACAACTTGTTCTGAATAACCAAAAGGCTCAGGATGTTGATATTTAGTTAGTAGCATATGCTGGGATCAAGGACTACTATGTTTGTTAAAGTGAATGACTTTGACCTATATTCAAGGTCACAGGGGTCAAATTTGTTTAAAATCTTTAAACAACCTCTTATGAATAACCATGGGTCCCAGGATATTTATACTTTGCAAGTTGCATCCTGAGATGAAAGGCTATACAATGTGTTCAACATAATGACTTTGTTCGACTTTCAATCACAGGGGTGGAATGTTTTTAAAAAAAAACACAGGGTCTTTTGAACGAATTTTAATCATAAATACTGATATTTTGCCTGTAGCTTTATTTGAGATCACTTTTAAGGTTACAAGTGTGAGTTCTATACCAGGTGAGCGATGCAGGCCCATTGGGCCTCTTGTTTTTGTTTTTGTCTTTGTCTTACCATTTTAAAAGTTTAAATGTTAACACTTGATATATTTACTTACTGCATACTTCCCACCTCTCACAATCGAAAAAAGTGGACAATAAATCACTTGCTACCAGTCAACTGCACACATAATCCCCTTTCATGGCTGAGGGGCGGGGCCAAAAGGGGTCAATTTGCCCATATTGCTTTAAGCGACTTCTTCTCTGAAACTAAGAAGTGGATATCAACCATATTTGACTGGAAGCATCCCTAGGTGGTGGTGATTAAAAATTGTCCAATTGTTGGGGCTGACTCCCCA